>NC_090655.1:16473982-16683160 GCF_040937935.1 Hyperolius riggenbachi | reverse complement strand
GAGTAGGCGAGCAGCTATTGTTTGACGTAATAGCTGGTGGCAGAGTGGCAGCAGAAGGTAAATCATCTGTGTACCCTGGCAGTGGGAAACACAGACAGACAGCAGCAGCAGCAGCAGGAGGAGGTATGGAGGAGCAGTGTGAGTGTGGCAGCAGGTAGGCAGCGTGACATAATAGCCCTGGTACCTAGCGGTGATACCAGGGCTGTAAATAAACACAACAGGAGGTCCCAGACAGCGGTCGTGCAGCCCACATTGTGTCCAATACACAACTGGGACAACACAGTTTTCAACCCGGGCACCTCAGAAAAATTAAACCTTTTTTTTTTTTTTTTTAATGGTTTGTTTTGTTTTGGTTTTGCAACCAATATAGCTATTGTTTGACGTAATAGCTGGTGGCAGAGTGGCAGCAGAAGAAGGTAATTCTGTGTACCCTGGCAGTGGGAAACACAGACAGACAGCAACAGCAGCAGGAGGAATGGAGGAGTAATGTGAGCAGCTATTGTTTGACGTAATAGCTGGTGGCAGAGTGGCAGCAGAAGGTAAATCATCTGTGTAGTGTACCCTGGCAGTGGGAAACACAGACAGACAGCAGCAGCAGCAGCAGGAGGAGGTATGGAGGAGTAGTGTGAGTGTGGCAGCAGGTAGGCAGCGTGACATAATAGCCCTGGTACCTAGCGGTGATACCAGGGCTGTAAATAAACACAACAGGAGGTCCCAGACAGCGGTCGTGCAGCCCACATTGTGTCCAATACACAACTGGGACAACACAGTTTTCAACCCGGGCACCTCAGAAAAATTAAACCTTTTTTTTTTTTTTTATGGTTTTTTGGTTTTTGGTTTTGCAACCAATATAGCTATTGTTTGACGTAATAGCTGGTGGCAGAGTGGCAGCAGAAGAAGGTAATTCTGTGTACCCTGGCAGTGGGAAACACAGACAGACAGCAGAAGGGCAGTACACAGCAGCCCACTGTAGGTGTAAAATGTGTGGCTGCAGGCGACGTAATAGTCAAAGTGAACCAGGCTGGCTTAGTGAGCAGGAGCCAGGAGGTGGTAAAGGGTGGTAAGGCACATTAACAATGGTTCCGGCAGCCAGTTCATGTCCCCCTCTCGCCGACAACAGGGGCCAGGAACTCGCCTTCCACCCACGCCTGGTTCATCTTGAGAAACGTCAGTCTGTCCACAGACTTGTGAGACAGACGTGAGCGTTTCTCGGTGACCACGCCACCAGCTGCACTGAAGCAGCGCTCGGACAGCACGCTGGAAGGGGGGCAGGACAGCACTTCCAGGGCGTACTGCGCCAGCTCGCTCCAGATCTCCATGCGCTTGACCCAATACTCCATGGGATCAACAGGGGCATCGCTGTCAAGCCCGCTGTACGACCCCATGTAGTCAGCCACCATGCGGGTCAGGCGCTGGCTGTGACCGGAGGAGGATGCTGCTGCATGCATCTCCTCTCTAGTCACTGCTGCCGGAGCCTCTACAGTCCTGTAGAGCTCGTGGCTGAGAGACAGCAGGTCTGTGGGGTGCTTGCTGCTGCTGGATGCAGGCACCTGCTGCTGCCTCTGTGCTGGCTGCTGGACAGTGGGGGTGGAAGGCTGGGGGAAGGCTTCCTCCAAGCGCTCAACAAGGGCCTGCTGCAAGCTCCTTATTTGTTGCGCTGGGTCTCCTCCTGCAGGCGGCAGGAACTGGCTCAACTTCCCCTTGAGGCGTGGGTCCAACATCATGCTGATCCAGATGTCCTCCCTCTGCTTCATCTGGATCACCCTTGGGTCCCTGCGCAGGCACGTCAGCATGTGCGCTGCCATTGGGAAGAGGCGGGCCACGTCTGCTGGCACATCGACGTCAGTGCTGTCCTCATCCTCCTCCTCTGCCGCCTCATCCTCTCTCCACCCCCGCACCAACTCAGCTGCGCTGTGCTGATCCCCCTCATCAGCAGCCAGGTCAGGGACCTCCACCAAGTCCTCCTCCTCCTCCCCCTCAGAGGTGGACTGCGCAGCTGGTTGCCGCTCCTGCTGGTCCAAGGCTGCCGCTCCCTGTTCCAGCAAAGCATCGAGGGCCCTGTTCAGCAGAGAAACCAGGGGCACCCACTCGCAGACCATAGCATGGTCCCTGCTCACCATGTTTGTGGCCTGCAGGAAGGGAGCCAGCACTAAGCACACCTGCTGCATGTGCCTCCAGTCATCATCGGGGACGATGGACGGGATGTTGCTGGTCTTGTCCCTTCTCTGAGCTGCGGAAACAGTGGCCAGGGCAAGGTACTGTTTGACAGCGTGCCTCTGTTCAACCAGACGCTCCAACATCGCCAGGGTGGAGTTCCAGCGAGTCGGAACGTCAAGGATCAGCCGATGGCGTGGCAGATCCAGCTCCTTTTGCACGTCTTCCAGGCTCGCACAGGCTGCAGCCGAGCGCCGGAAGTGACGCACAACATTCCTTGCCGTTTCCAGCAGTTCGCCCATCCCCTGGTAGGTGCGCAGGAACTTCTGCACCACCAGGTTCAGCACGTGGGCAAGACAGGGGATGTGGGTCAGGTTTCCCCTGTCTATTGCGGCAACCAGATTGGCCCCATTGTCGGCCACCACCTCTCCGACTCTGAGGCCTCTGGGGGTCAGCCAAATCCTCTCCTGCTCCTGGAGTTTGGCCAACACATGGGTTGCCGTCAGCTTGGTCTTCCCAAGGCTGACCAAGTGCAGCAGCGCTTGGCAGTGGCGGGCCTTCACGCTGCTGCTGAGGCGGGGGGTTTGGCCAGGTGTGCCGGAGGATGGCAGAGGATCGGAGGAACCTGCTGCAGTTCCCCTGAGCCTGCGGGGTGGCACCACCCACTGTGTTGCTGCTGCTGCTGTGCCCGCTGCTGCTCTCCCATCCTCACCCCCTTCCACCAAGCTGACCCAGTGGACAGTGAAGGACAGGTAGCGGCCTGTCCCGAAGCGGCTGCTCCAGGAGTCCCATGGTGACGTGGACCCTTTCACCAACCGCGTGCTCCAGCCCTCGCTCCACATTGGCCATCACAAAGCGGTGCAGTGCAGGAATGGCCTTGCGGGCAAAGAAGTGTCTGCTGGGGAGCTGCCAGTCTGGGGCTGCGCAAGCAAGCAGCGCACGAATGTCGCTCCCCTCCTGCACGAGCGTGTACGGCAGGAGTTGGGAGCACATGGCCCGTGCCAGCAAGCCGTTCAGCTGCCGCACGCGACGGCTGCTGGGAGGCAGAGCCCTAACCACCCCCTGGAAGGACTCGCTCAAAAGGCTCTGGCGTGGCCTTTTGCTGACACGGGAATCAGCAGACACAGCAGAGGAGGCCACTGAGGACTGGCTGCCAGAACAGGCCTCCAGTGTCGGCGGCAGGAGTTGCAGAGGGGGGAGGAGCAGTGCGTTTCCGCACTCCTGCTAGTGCTGCTGGAGGAGCAGGAGGGCGGGTGGCTGCTGTTGCTGCTGCTGCTGCTGAAGGCTGTGCAGTGATGGGTGTGGTGCCACTGCCAGCAGCAGATGCCTTCAGCCTCTGGAACTCCTCATGCTGGTGGAAATGTTTAGCCGCAAGGTGGTTGATGAGCGAGCTGGTGCTGAACTTTAAGGGGTCTGCACCTCTGCTCAACTTCCGCTGACAGTGGTTGCAAGTGGCGTACTTGCTGTACACAGTGGGCATGGTGAAAAACCGCCAGATTGGTGACAGAACTTCCCCCTACGGCATGGAAGCGCTGCTGCCTGTCTCCCTGTGGTGGTTGGGGGGGGGCTTGGGTGCGGCTGGTGGTGGTACTGACTGATGCTGCTGCTGCTGCTGCTGAGCCTGAGACACCAGCAGGCTGTGGGACGCTGCCAATGCTTGCAATGATGCGCCTCCTTGCAAGGCCCACAAGCGCATCCTCCTCCTCCTCCTCAGAGCTGCTGAGGACGACATCCCCTGGAGGTGGTGGCACCCAGTCTCTGTCTGTCACCGGGTCATCATCATCCTCCCCCTCCTGAAACATGTCCTGCTGGGATGAGGACCCCCCAAACTCCTCTCCTGATGCATGGATGGGCTGCTTGACTGTCGCCACAGTCTTGCTGTCCAATCCCTCATCCCCCAAAGTGCCCATCAGCATCTCCTCCTCAAGATCGCCAACAACAGCAGACAATTTACTCATGATGCCTGGGGTCAAAAGACTGCTGAATGACAGGTCGGCGAGTGACGGTGAACTGGCCTCCTCCCCAGACCCTGCTGGGCGGCTGCTGCGAACAGGGGTGGTGGTGGTGGTGGTGGTGGTGGTGAGGGTGGAGGCCTCGGATGCAGAGCTGATGGCGGGCTGCTCATCCTCCGTCATGAGTTGCACCACAGTGTCTGCATCCTTTTCCTCAATGGGACGTTTCCGACCCGGCTGGAGGAAAATGGGAGCAGGTGCTACACGCTGCTGCTGCTGTGTCTCTGCAGCGTGAGTTGCAGATGCTCCTGCTGGGCGGCGCCCAAGGCGTCCACGGCCAGTGGCTATGGGAGGAATGTTAGCCACTGACGCTGCTGCTGCTGCTGCGGAACTGTGCATGGTGGCGCGCCCGCGGCCGCGGCTTGCCACAATGCTGCTCCCTCTCCTCATGATTCCCTTGCTGCCCTTCCCCTTGCCCAAACCGCGCTGGCTGCCACTTCCAGACATCTTAAATGTTTTGGGCGTATAGACAAAAGTTTTGTAAAAGGGCGGGTGAAAAGTGGGGTACTTTAATGGAGTGGGTTGGTTGGTGAGGTGACTGAGTGAGTGTCCCCTAGTACAGTAAGTAAGTAGTAACAGTCAGGAAGTACAACTAGCAGTTACAATAATCAGTAGTAATCACAAGTAAATTTAGTGTGTGTACACTCAGACAGTGAGTGCACGCACGCAGGAGCTAGTAGCCTATGGACAGTGACTGAGTGTCCTAGACTCCTAGTACAGTAAGAGTAAGTAGTAACAGTAAGTAGAACTAACTAATTACGATAATCAATCAGCGATCAGAAGGAAATAGAGTGTGTGTTGTGTGTGTACACTCAGACAGTGAGTGCACGCACGCAGGAGCTAGTAGCCTATGAACACAGTGACTGAGTGTCCTAGACTCCTAGTACAGTAAGAGTAAGTAGTAACAGTAAGTAGAACTAACTAATTACAATAATCAATCAGCGATCAGAAGGAAATGGAGTGTGGGTGTGTGTACACTCAGACAGTGAGTGCACGCACGCAGGAGCTAGTAGCCTATGAACACAGTGACTGAGTGTCCTAGACTCCTAGTACAGTAAGAGTAAGTAGTAACAGTAAGTAGAACTAACTAATTACAATAATCAATCAGCGATCAGAAGGAAATGGAGTGTGGGTGTGTGTACACTCAGACAGTGAGTGCACGCACGCAGGAGCTAGTAGCCTATGGACAGTGACTGAGTGTCCTAGACTCCTAGTACAGTAAGAGTAAGTAGTAACAGTAAGTACAACTAACTAATTACGATAATCAATCAGCGATCAGAAGGAAATGGAGTGTGGGTGTGTGTACACTCAGACAGTGAGTGCACGCACGCAGGAGCTAGTAGCCTATGGACAGTGACTGAGTGTCCTAGACTCCTAGTACAGTAAGAGTAAGTAGTAACAGTAAGTAGAACTAACTAATTACGATAATCAATCAGCGATCAGAAGGAAATAGAGTGTGTGTTGTGTGTGTACACTCAGACAGTGAGTGCAGTGCGCACACGCAGGAGCTAGTAGCCTATATGAACAGTGACAGTGAGTGTCCCTACGGGTACAGTAAGAGTAAGTAGTAAGTAAGTACAACTAACTAACAATAATCTATCAGTAATCAGAAGGAAATAGAGTGTGTGTACACACAGACAGTGAGTGAGTGCACACACGCAGGAGCTAGCTAGTAGCCTATAAACAGTGACAGTCAGTGAGTATCCTACTCCTAGTACAGTATAACTACAATACTATTAGTAAAGGACAGCAGAAATACTGGTATAGATGAGAGAAATAAACAGAGGACAGCTGCCCACAGAGGCAAGGCCCCCCTGAGGCCTAAACCTGTAAGCTTGCAGCAGCTGCCTGTCTCTAATGTAACACACAAGCTACTAACTAAAATACAATGTCTATCTAACTAACAACAATATAGGTGTATATGGCAGGTGTAGGTGAGCAAAAACGCTAGGTAAATGATCACAATAGAGCACTTGCTAAGCCAAAGCACAAAGGAGCAACTCTCTCTCTGTACAAGTCTCAGGCAAGCATGGAGAAACGGAACATGGCGGCCGCTATTTATAGGGTAGGGGCTGGCCAGGGTCCCCCTCTGTGATTGGCTGCCGTCAGAGGGCCTGGGAGCCCTCTGATTGGCTCTAAGGACATCAATCTGGGCTATGACGCTATTCGAGCTCGGTACCGAGCTCGAATAGCGCCGGGTTGCTCGAATAGCTCGAATAGTGAATGGGCTATTCGAGTGTACTCGGATAGCCCATTCGAATAGCTCCAGCTATTCGGAGCTCGAATACCGAGCTCGGATAGCTGAAAAAGAGCTCGAATATTCGAGCTACTCGAATATTCGAGCTCTGCTGAGCACCACTGTTAACACATATATATATATTTATTATTATTATTATTTAGTATTTATATAGCGCCGACATATTACGCAGCGCTGTACAGTGTATATATATATATATCTTGTCACTAACTGTCCCTCAAAGGAGCTCACAATCTAATCCCTACCATTGCCATATGTCTATATTATGTAGTGTAAGTACTGTAGTCTAGGGCCAATTTTAGGGGGAGCCAATCAACTTATCCGTATGTTTTTGGAATGTGGGAGGAAACCGGAGTGCCCGGAGAAAACCCACGCAGACACGGAGAGAACATACATATATATATATATATTTTTTTTATTTTTTTTATTATTATTTTTTTATTTAGGTTATTTTATTTTTTTCAAAATCTAAGGCAGAAAAGAAGATAATACAGCACAAATGCTGAAAACATTACAAGATACACCAAACAAATAAAAACCTAGCCAGCATACTTATTCCACCTTAATTGAATCACACCAATTTGGGAAAGATTTTTTTTTCTCTCAGCATGCGAGTTTAAAATATACTCTTCTGACAATCAAAATAACAGCCATGCATCTGCTGAGCATAATAGTTCTGGCATCATGGACTTCCAAGGCCAGCGGGAGGTGGGGAGGTCATGGCCTTGCCTTTCACAGGTCAGAGTAGGGCACTGCATCACTAGCTCGCAAGACAAAACAACCCACAGCTGTAAGGCAGAAGAATGAGGTGGGAATTTTAAATTAAAGAGGTGCGTGTGTGTGTGTGTGTGTGTGTGTTATGTGTGTGTGTGTGTGTGTGTGTGTTATGTGTGTGTGTGTGTGTTATGTGTGTGTGTGTGTGTTATGTGTGTGTGTGTTATGTGTGTGTGTGTGTGTGTGTGTGTGTGTGTGTGTGTGTGTGTGTGTGTGTTATGTGGTATGTGTGTGTGTGCGTGTGTTATGTATGTGTGTGTGTGTGTGTGTGTGTGTGTGTGTGTGTGTGTGTGTGTGTGTGTGTGTGTGTGTGTGTGTGTGTGTGTGTGTTATGTGGTATGTGTGTGTGTGTGTTATGTGGTATGTGTGTGCGTGTGTTATGTGGTATGTGGTGTGTGTGTGTGTGTGTGTGTGTGTGTTATGTGGTATGTGTGTGTGTGTGTGTTATGTGGTATGTGGTATGTGGTGTGTGTGTGTGTGTGTGTTATGTGTGTGTGTGTGTGTGTGTGTGTGTGTGTGTATGTATGTGTGTGTGTGTGTGTGTGTGTGTGTGTGTGTGTGTGTGTGTGTGTGTGTGTGTGTGTGTGTGTGTTATGTGTGTGTGTGTTATGTGTGTGTGTGTGTGTGTGTGTGTGTGTGCAGTGTGTGTGTGTGTGTGCAGTGTGTGTGTGTGTGTGTGTGTGTGTGTGTTATGTGGTATGTGTGTGTGTGTGTGTGTGTGTGTGTGTTATGTGTGTGTGTGTGTGTGTGTGTGTGTGTGTGTGTGTGTGTGTGTGTGTGTGTGTGTTATGTGGTATGTGTGTGTGTTATGTGGTATGTGGTATGTGGTATGTGGTGTGTGTGTGTGTGTGTGTGTGTGTTATGTGGTATGTGTGTGCGTGTGTTATGTGGTATGTGGTATGTGGTGTGTGTGTGTGTGTGTGTGTGTGTTATGTGGTATGTGTGTGTGTGTGTGTTATGTGGTATGTGGTATGTGGTGTGTGGTGTGTGTGTGTGTGTGTGTGTGTGTGTGTGTGTGTGTGTTATGTGGTATGTGTGTGTTATGTGGTGTGTGTGTGTGTGTGTGTGTGTGTGTGTGTGTGTGTTATGTGGTATGTGTGTGCGTGTGTGTGTGTTATGTGGTATGTGTATGTGTGTGTGTTATGTGGTATGTGGTGTGCGTTATGTGGTATGTGGTATGTGGTGTGTGTGTGTGTGTGTATTTGGTATGTGTATATAGTGTGTATGGAGTGTGTGTGTGTGTGTGTGTGTGTGTGTGTGTGTGTGTGTGTGTGTGTGTGTGTGTGTATGCGTAAATACATTTACTTGTCCTGCTCGTTAGTCAGTGAAGAGCAGGTGATTAGGGGAAGGAGACAGCTGTATATTTTAAAAAACATCAACTATTTTCAAAAGAAGTCTTGCCTCTTTTTTAACAATGAGAAGCTGTCCTGCCTGTGCCTTTTATTAAGCCATACTATCTCAGTAAAAAAAAAACAAAAAAAAAAAAAACCACATATATAAGTATATAAATACTTACTCTACTTACATATGTATTGCACTGTCCGCATTTTGATTTTAGTGATTTTTCTATAGTAAAAAAAAAAAGAGAATCCTTCTTTGGATTTTCCATTTTGTCTGTGTCTATCTTGAAGCCATTCCTGACACAATTTCCTACCTTACTCGGTCTGTGTATCATTGCCTGCCCCCCTCCAAGTCTTCAGACACTTCCGCCCAGATTTGCAGTAGAAAGTGCATTGAGAAATATTGGCCAGAGAGGAACAGAGGCGTAGGAGGGGAAAACAGGAGGAAAAAAGGTGTCTCTGCAACTTCCTTTGTGCGGCCAATGTACCAAATAAGACGCAAGGAAACTGGGGAATGATCTTTCATGGACAAGAAAAATAAGAGTGATTTTTAACTTTTGGATTGCCTGGATAGCATCCATATTACTTGTTTACCAGATAAAAATAATGAATTGATTTTTTATTTTATGCCTGACAGTTACTCTTTAAACACACTTTTGTCTTTTCTTTTTTATATAAGTGTTGCATTGGAGATCATGGCCTTGATTCACTAAGAAAAATAGCATGCCTTATTAAAGTTAACACACCTTATCAAAGTTAACATGCCTTGTCAGAGTAGCATAGCGAGCGCTACAAACCCTGCAGGGGCTCAGGGCAGGACGAGTGGAGCTCTCGTCATTGCCAATTAGCAGGCATAAGTTCACTATGCTACTCTAATAAGGTGTGTTAACTTTGATAAGGTGTGCTAACTTTGATAAGGCATGCTATTTGTCTAGTGAATCAAGCCCCTTGTATGGTTGGTCAAACTCAGAGCAGCGATGAGCTGAAATTTTGGGTTTTCCTAATTACAGCACAAAATTGTAATTTGTAATTATCAGAAAATTCGTAATGGTGTCGTAATTTTTTGTCATACTTTCATGTAAAAATCATAATTTTGTGTTAAGTTTCAGGTTTCTCGTAATTTCATAATTTCTTGTAAAACCAGAAAATGACATGATATAAGAAAATTAAGGGTACCACGAAATCGTCATTTCATGTTTTACACAAAAAAATTGTCCTTAAAAATACATGTAATGATAAAAATTTGGCCACGAAAACAATTGTAAGTACAAAAACGATCATGATTATGAAAAAAGTGTGTTTGGAATTATTCAAAATTTCACATAATTTTTAGGGGTTAGGATTTCTCCATTACGATCATAATCATAATTACGAAATTTACGTGAAATTGTTATTAGCACGTTACGATCGTCACTAGTTCAGAGCAACAGTATACCATGGGGACTAGCTTGGTAGACATCGATCACATGTTCAAATTTACATATACCTGTTGAAGTATAAAATTAAAGACGTTTTTGCTCATTGGCATGAGTGTGTAATTCAGGCTGCACTATTTTCCTCTCAAGTAGGGATGATATAATGAGCTGCACATGTGGGTCTTTTCCTTTGGGTCCGATTGGACATTGGCCTCAATTCACTAAGCTTCTCTCCTGTCTTTAACAACGTTTCTCTAGTTATTACCATGGTGACGAGGCATGTAGTACTCAGGAAACATTTTACCTCAGGCAAACCTAAAGTTAACTCTTCTGTCTTTAAGTTAACTCTTCAATAGTTAAAATAACTCCAGAGTTAAAGGCCTCAATTCACTAAGATCATGCTGGAGATAATAAGGCAAGAGAAAACTTACCATCACAGAGTGAGAGAGTTACCTTATTTCTTCATTCCTTACGTTACCTCCTCTGTAGTTAATTTACCTCCTCTGTAGTTAATTTACCTCCTCTGTAGTTATTTTCACACGCAGTTAATTAACAGCCTGTCTTTAACTCCGGAGTTATTTTAAGGATTGGAGAGTTAACTTAAAGACAGAAGAGTTAACTTTAGGTTTGCCTGAGGTAAAATGTTTCCTGAATACTACATGCCTTTTCACCATGGTGATAACTCTAGAAACGTTATTAAAGACAGGAGATAAGCTTAGTGAATTGAGGCCAAAGACAGGTTGTTTATTAACCTTCGGCCGACCGCATCATGCCAATGGGCGTGGCCGTGGTGGCAACCCCGGGACCGCCTAACGCCGATTGGCGTAAAGTCCTGTTTTGCAGGAGATCGCGCGCAGGCTGCACGTGCATCTCCTGCTTGGGTGGCGGTGCTCCGCCCCACCTTCAGTCTCCGAGCGGTTATTGTCACTCAGGAGACTGTTAGACAGCGTGATCGCCGTCTATTTACATGGTGCAGCGCTGCGATCAGCAGCAGGGCTGCACTGGGGACAGCCGTGTGACACGGCTGTCCCCATGGGGGACAAGAGAGGGATCGGCTCTCATAGGGTGAAGCCTATGACAGCCGATCGCCATAATTGGCTGGCTGTGGGGAGGGAGGGAGGGAGGGAAGAAATTTAAAGAAACAGGGTTTAAAAAAAATAAAAAATATTTATTATAAAAAAAAAAATAAACATGGGGGGAGCGATCAGGCCCCACCAACAGAGAGCTCTGTTGGTGGGGAGAAAAGGGAGGGGGGATCACTTGTGTGCTGTGTTGTGCGGCCCTGCAGCTTGGCCTTAAAGCTGCAGTGGCCAATTTTGCTAAAAATGGCCTGGTCACTAGGGGGGTTTAGCACTGCAGTCCTCAAGTGGTTAACTGCGTGTGAAAATAATTACAGAGGAGGTAACTTAACTACAGAGAAGGTAAATTAACTACAGAGGAGGTAACTTAAGGAATGAAGAGCTACGATAACTCTCTCACTGTGTGGAGGTAAGTTTTCTCTTGCCTTATCTCCAGCATGATCTTAGTGAATTTGAGGCCAATGGCCTAAATTCACTAAGCTTAGCTCCTGTCTTTAATGACGTTTCTAGAGTTATCACCATGGTGACAAGGCATGTCATACTCAGGAAACATTTTACCTCAGGCAAACCTAAAGTTAACTCTTCTGTCTTTAAACTCTCCAATCCTTAAAATCAGGGACGGATCTAGGGGGGGGGGGGGGGGGGGAAGCGGGTATCTTGCCCCAGGCGCAGTTTGTTGAATTCTTAAAAAGGCGGCAAAATTTGGATGGGGAATGGCAGTTTAGGCGCCAAAACCTGACCTTGCCCCAGGCGCAACTTGGTCTAGATCCGTTCCTGCTTAAAATAACTCCAGAGCTAAAGACAGGCTGTTTATTAACTGCGTGTGAAAATAACTACAGAGGAGGTAAATTAACTACAGAGGAGGTAAAATAACTACAGAGGAGGTAAATTAACTACAGAGGAGGTAAATTAACTACAGGAGAGGTAACTTAAGAAATGAAGAGATAAAATAACTCTCTCACTGTGTGGAGGTAAGTTTTCTCTTGCCTTATTATCTCCAGCATGATCTTAGTGAATTGAGGCCAGTGTCTGCCTGGAAAAGCCTGTAACTTTTCCTTAATACGGAATCATACAAATCCATACCAATGAGGGCCAAATACACTGAAAGTAACTGAAACTAAGTTGCTTTAAAGAGGAACTCTAGTGGAAAAATTGTAATACAAAAGTGCTACATTTTTACAATAATTATATATAAATGATGTTGACAGTGTTTCCCCTTTGTAAAAGCTTTCCTCTCCCTGATTTACATTGACATTTATCGCATGGTGACATTTATACTGCTGGCAGGTGATGTCACTGGAAGGAGATGCTGCTTGCTTTTTTGGCAGTTGGACCCAGCTGTAATCAGCTATTTCCCACAATGCAACGAGGTTCACAGACAGGTAACTGCCAGGACCATGGTCCTCACAGTTTCCTATGGGAGTGGTTTCACCACAATATCAGCCATACAGCGCCTCCTGATGATCAGTTTGTAAAAAAGAAAATATTTCTTGTGTAAAAGGGGGTATCAGCTACTGATTGGGATGAAGTTCAATTCTTGGTCACGGTTTCACTTTAAAGAGAAACAATAACCAAGAATTGAACTTCTTCCCAATCAGTAGCTGATACCCCCTTTTACATGAGAAATCTATTCCTTTCCTCAAATGGAATTGTAGTTGTAGGTAGCCTCCTCCCACCCCATATGCAGAGCGATGCGAGCGGAAGCAAATCTACAACTCACATGTCAGCCCCGCTGGGAACTTCAGCAAGTCTTCTCCCCATCGTACAGTTCCATATCTCCTTGCTGACTCCTGCAGTGGAGTAATAATGAGAAGAGCCACTAGGGGGCAGCAGAAAGGAGACACAAAACTGTGCAATGGGGAGAAGACTTGCTGAAGTTCCTGGTGGGTAAGTTGTACTGTCGCTTCAGCTCGCATCGCTCTGCATATGGGCAAACAAAGGGCAGCAAACTCAGGGAGGCCCTTCCTCCTTCTCCTGCTTGCCGCTGCTTCCCCAACCAATGGCCATGGTACCCAGCAGCCAGCCGGACGCATTCAATTTTGAAATGGATGCTCATAGGGCATGCTTCGGTGGTCCCCCTGGGCTCTGGGGAAAATTGCCCCCTTTGCCTTAATTGTTGCACCAACCCTGTTTATGTTTTTGCAATGCACAATTTTATATAGACAGAAGAAGTAGTATTTGCCATTCATCTCATAGAATATAACACACGAACACTGCCAAGTGCATGGACCTACGTGACAGACCAGTATATCTTTACTAAATTGACATGTTATTGCGCCGAGTGGATTTGTGAACTGTGCAGGGTTTTGGATATGCCCTTTGTGGTTGAAGCATTTGCAAACTTTCTTTTTTTAAAATTTTTATTGAGAAAAATTTTGTATAACGTAAACAAACTGCCCACTCGTTTGCACACGCAGGAGCTGGAGTAGGGGGAAAAAAAAACACTGTAAAACATTAAGAGTCCAGTCCATGAAATCTTCTTCTCTACACTAGTTCCAGTATCTTGTACTACCTCTCCCCGTTCCTTAACCTCCTTAGCGGTATGCCTGACACTGTGCATAATTAATGCAATCAAATGGGTGTAAAATGTTTAGCTAGCACTAGGCTAGCTAGTACAAGTGTCCTGCTCCCCCTGATTGCTGCTTATCCCCCCATTAATACATTACCCAGCCTGGATCCAGCGATCGCGCAGCCTCCCCGGACAGCTTAGGTCTCTCTATGTGGATGATGGGTTTGCGCATCACGTCAGCGACATCATGATGTCATGTGCGATCCTCCCCATAGTGAAGACCGGAGCTATGCGGGGAGGCTGCGCCGATCGCTGGATCCAGGCTGGGTAATGTATAAACGGGGGAGCAGCGGGGATTGGGAGGTGCCAGACACTTGTACTAGCTAGCCTAGTGCTAGCTAAACATTTTACACCCATTTGATCGCATTAACTTGGGGACCCAAACTGGCAAAAGTTCCTTCTGAGCGGCGTAACGCTCAGGAGGTTATATAGGATAACAGCAGTTGAAAGGCTACCAGAGCCCAAGCATTATTCAAAAAAAGGCATTGCGTCCTGTCAGGAGGGTGCAAGCCCTCACTCACCGCTCCATTCTTTTCCTCCTGACTGTCTCCGTTACCCCGTTCTACCCCCTGTTAGCGGCCCCAGACCCCCACAACCTCCATGCTAATACAAGGACTCCCCTCTCCCTGGGTCGGTGCCTACATCATCTGCAGACATGCGTGCTCGATCTTGTCATGCCAGGTGGCGTGCCTTCACAATGTGAACTGAGGGAACAGCCCAGGACTGTGGAGCATGCACGCCTGCAGGACGAGAGCGAGCAGGCACGTCTGCGGATGATGTAGGTGCGGGCACAAGGAGAGGGAAGCCCTGTATTAGCATGGAGGATGCTGGCGTCAGGAGCCACTAATGGGGGGAGGGGAAGGGGGGTTAGAACGGGAGAACAGAGGCACACAGGAGGAAAATAATGAAGTGGTGAGTGAGGGCTCACACCCTCCTGACATGCCGCAATGCCTTTTTTTGAATAACACTTGGGCTCTGGTATCTTTAGTACTCATAGAAGACATCAATCAAAACAAGCTCCCCCTGTTCTACTTACCTTTGGCTTCGTCCAGCCCCTTGCAGCTGACATGTCCCACGCCATAGCTCTGCGCTCAGCTGTTGGCCCGGGGTCCCTGTTGGTGCAGAGGCCGACCTCAAGGTCGTCTCTACTGTTTGTGTACGAGCGCTGCTGTCAATCAAGCTCATGTTGTCCGCGGTGTACTGTGCAGATGCAGAACTATTGCATCTGCACAGTACACCATGGACAATGTGGACTTGATTGAAAGTGTTGCTCACCGAGGCACACTAAAAGAGGTTGGCCTCTGCACCAGCCGGGGACCCTGGGCCAGCAGGTGCGAGCGGAGCTGTCAGTGTGTGACATGTCAGCTACACGGGGCTGGAGGAAGCCCCGGTTAAGTAGAACAGCTGGTTTTGATGGTTGACTCCTTTAAAGAAGAAGATCTCAACTTCTAAGTTGCCCAGGGCAGGCCAGCCTGGCAAGTCAACCCAGCAGAGCAGATTAGAAGATGCTAAGTGGACTGTCTAAAAAATAAAGATGGAGTTACAATACATGACCTACAGGAAACTCTTGCCATTAATGATTTTAAAACAAATGAGTAGCATAACAAAGAAGCTGCACAAAATTAGACCTAAAAGAGTAGCAATATAACTACAAATCAAGAGGCCTTCTAGTAGAACGTTGATGGGTGCCACACTCCAACGTTCACATCCCCTTCTCATAAGATGACCCCCATGATCGATCTGCCAGGAATCAAACAAGTTCAGACATTATGACTCCCCTTATCTATAACAACAACACATGCTCTAGAGGAGCAACTTAAAGGAATACTATCGATACCCAAGTGTTCTAAAATGACAATGTACAAATAATGTCTAAGTAGCTGTGTAAACATTTTGCAACTTTTCATGTTAAATATCAGAGGCAAAAGCTGTAATTTATTGAGGGTAGGATTTAGCTATATTGGGACAAATCAATTGCAAAAGAGGTGTCTGCTTCAATGCACAGCCAGAGTTGCATATCAGACTACAGAAAGCAAACATCAAACATATCAAACTCTAAAAGCAAAAACAATATGAAAAAGCTGTGACAATTAGTTACATTTCCTCTGCTCTCTTCAGTCACTTCAGTCAGAAACAGAGCTCCCAACAGCTGCAGCTCCTGTGTCCTGTCTCTCTCTGTCACACACAGAGCAAGGCATAGAGTTAACTGATCAAGTGTGAGGGGAATTTCCCCTCTCCTCATGGCTCAGTCAGCCGTCAGTTTTGGCGTCAGTAAACTTTGAATGTATTTTGCTAACAGTAAACAAAGAAGTTGCTACTAAAATGTATACACTAGTACTTAGCAGCACTTCCCAAACAATTCCTGTGTCAATTGAAAAAAATATGTGAATCGATAGTATTCCTTTAACAACAAAGGTGATGAGCAAAAATGCCAATATTCATTTCGCACAAGCAGCCAGATGGATTAAATTCACTAAAATTGTTAAAAATAGAGGAGACTTACCCTCCTCCAAGCAGACACAACATACTGTTGAGTTGACTATGTTCAACAAAAATAATTTACTTACATACTCCAAAAAGTGCTGTGCAATGTGTTTCACAGGTGTATCCCGCTTCATCAGGCTATAAACGGAGCATATAACTATTGCAGTTCTAAATCTAAGCCAAGCGCCTCTGTGACATATTCATACATTCATTTTTGCAAAAATAAAGTCAAAATCGATGTTCAAGCAAAAATTCCATTGAAAATGAGTTTTGTTATTTCTTGCATTTATGCACTTTTTTTTTACACATTTTTGCAGTAAAAATATAGATTTTTCATGGCAAAAATAAAAATTAGTTTTTCACGCTGTTCACGATTTTTTAGCGGTAAAAATATAGTCTTTTAACGTTTTTTTGCGAAAAAGTGGAAGTGCAAGCCTATTTTTCGTAAAAAAAAAAAATTGAAATCAAAAATAGCATTTTCAATGCGAAAATGAGCCAAAAGGTTATATGTACAAATAATCAATATACATTAGCCAATAAAGGGGTTGATTCATAAAGCATATATAATTTTCAGCTTGGCCAACTGACCATCCGATTTGATTATTATGATCAGATCAGATGAAAATCGATGCCACCAAGAGCATGTCCGATTGCCAATGTGACCAATTTTGGGTGCATGCATCAATCCGACATGATGCAAGATGTAGGGCCGACATGCTTGATGGGGTGCGCGGCGGTAACGTTGTGCAGTATCGGAATGAATGATGCAGCCCCCGATGCCGAGCCCAATCAGCTCATCTCGCGCCTGCACAGTAGAGCGGACATGATTGGACTAGGCCATTTCCGTCAAAGCCCGTGGGAAAGCTTGTACTGAGCCTGCACAGGCGCATGGAATGGTAAATATCGCCACACGCTGTTTGGGGGCTGCCAGCGCTGGATACCCAAGGATGGATAGGACAGGGGAAGCCTTGTTGAGATGGCTTCCCGCTCCCGAAGGTAAGTACCCTTAAGCGCACTTTTTTACCTTACAGGATTACTTTAATAAGTAAGGTGAGATACTTTGTGTCAGCAGTCCAGGTTGCAGTCTGCTTTTTTTTAGACTTGGTATGGAACCACAAACGTCCTAGGTTCTTGAGATCTGTACTGCTTGTGAGAACAAGGGGGCCTAGGCCTTAATCATTTAAAATATTACTACCAGGCTGCCCACCTGAGACAGCTGATGGAATGGTCTTATTTGAGGGTCTTTTCCAAATGGGCTTTGATAGAAGCTACTGAAGTATCCCCCTTGTCACTGGCTTCTTTTATTTGGGCTGAAACTCCCCCAAAATTCTCATACACTAACTTCTCCCAATTATGTCATTTACCGTTCGCCTCTGGAGATCTGTGGCAACCCCTGCAGGCCTGAAGTTCTATCCCTCTCCATTTCCTCCACTTTTATGTCTAGGGGGTATCACTTGGGTTACTTTAATTTAGATAGCTGGACAGACTTTGCTACTGGTAAACTCCTCACCACATCTAAATTGGAGGAAAAAAATGACTTTTATCCCTCAGACCTTAAAATATATATATATATATATAAAGTATGTATATCAAGTAATATTTTACTGGTACCTAACTCCAGAAGTCTTATCTAAAATCTATCCCAACACACCAGATTTTTGTTGGAGAGGGTGTTCCCATAAAGGTTCTTTGGAACATATCTTCTGGTACTGCACTTTAATTGTCCCACTGTGGAAAAAACTTCAACAATTTATTGTCAGTTACAGGTGTCTCAGCCCCACTTGACCCACATGATATCAATAAACGCTCATCACATTCTAGGTTCTCCATAGCCTATGCTTGGAGAACCATAGCCTACCCCCCCCCCCCCCCCCCCCCCCCCACACACACACACACACACACACACACACACACACACTATCTCTGATATTAAGATTAAAGTAAACTGGACTAAAACTATGGAGCAGATGACCGCATCTCTAAGGGATATGGAACACAAATTTCATAAAATTTGGTATCCTTGGTCACAGTCCATCCCAGACTATATTCCTCCATGACTTACTATGGTTAATACTCTAAATCAGTGTTCGCCAACCCTGTCCTCAAGGCCCACCAACAGTGCATGCTTTGTTTAAATCCACAAGGTAGTTAATCAGCCCTGCTGCAACACTAATTACTCCACCTGTGATTGTGTGTGATTTCCTGCAAAACATGTACGGTTGGTGGGCCTTGAGGACAGGGTTGGGGAGCTCTGCTCTAAATAAGCCTTGCTGCTTGATCTCTGGCTATCCTCTGACAGCTTAGACACCTGAAATATCTCCTATCTCTCTCTGTCTTGCCCTCCCCACATCTTAGGCTCTTTCCCTTACTATTGCCTCTCTCTCTTATTTTACCCTTCTTCTTCTTCTTCTTCTTCTTTTAATCTTCTACGGCTTCTAGAAGATGTGCCCAACTCCCACCCCCTTTCGCCTCCCTAATCCCCTCCCCTCTCCTTTTTCCCTTTTTATCCTAATTAGTTCAATAGAGGTTTGCGAGGTTTTCCCCACTAAAAAGTTACTTTAACTTGTAACATCTTATTGACTTGATGTTTACTTACTGTATTTGATAATGTAATGATCAGTATTCGCTCTAACAGCACAGTGGTCAGTATTTTATTCAGAGTGTGATCACACGTGTCTTTGTGCACAGTATAACACAGGAGTACGTGTGATAGCCCTTGGCTGTAGGGACTATCACTAAATAGAGTGGTCGTACAGGCAATGTCGTTAACAGGTCGGTCAGGTAGCGGTACAATATCGTCAGGCAAATACGTAGTGAGTAAACAAGCTGAGGTCGGTAGCAAATCAGATGAGCGAAGGTACAGAAACAGGAGGCAATATCAGAGTCGGTGTCGGGCCGAGGTCGGCAGCAAACACATCGGCAGAGTACAGAATCAGAAGGCAGAAGAATAGTCGAGAGTTCAGGCAAGGTTCATTCACGATAAGGATATACAATATGTAATTACAATTACGATAGAATATATAATAATAATACTCCTAAGATATGTGTGAATCCCCGGGGTCCTGCCGGATCAAACACACCCGGAACTGACTAAGGTTTGAGAGCTTAACCGCAAAGTATCAGCAACAGCAGACAATGAGCCACTGACAGGTCAGGTCTTAAACACAGGCAGGTAATCCAGAAGTTCCGCCCAGGGAACTTCAGCCAATCAGCGGCGATAGTCAGCTCAGCACTGTCAGCTGACCAGCAGGTCAGCTGACCCGCCTCCTTAATGCATAAAGGTCCTGTCTCCTGGTGCACGCGTGCGCTATTCTGTCCTGATGCACCCTGGAGAGACCTGCTCTGCCGGAAAGAGATGAGCAAGAGGACGCGGCGGGATCCGACATGATGTCAGACGCGGGAGCGGCGGCCGCGCCGCTCCCTGCTGCAGAGGTAACAATATTCCTAACAGATAACCTCCACTTTTCCCCTCCAGGATTATCAGTAGCTGTATATTTTATATACTCTCTCTCATTATGACAATAAGGCTTTGGACTCATTATACTTGGATTTATTTTCATGATACCTTAATATATTATTGATGGAAATTTGTGTGCCGGACTAAAGAGGATGTAAACATAGATCCTCTCTCCTTTCTGTTCTCAAAGTATTTTTGAAATTAAACTTTGCATTGTTCTTTTTCATACACAACATGCTTGTTATGACCGCTTCTTTAATCTTAATAAATACTGTGTTACAAAAAAATAAGTAAGGTGAGATAATCCAACAGAAAAGATTTGCAAGAAATGACAGAAATTGTCAAGAAAATTGATAATCATTACGCAATTATGTTACCTGTGTGTGTGTGTGTGTGTGTGTGCTCTTAAGGTCTAGGTAAGGATTAGAAAATCGTCTAGGATATTGTAGAAAAATGGTGAAAAAGGTTCCTTCCCTTGTTTAGGGATGGTTGTTCCAGCTCAACATAAAATAGGGTGTTTTATCACTCGAGATAAAGTTTCATTTTCTCTTCTTGTAACATACAATAGAGTGTGGTTTTTATCAACCCAACGTACACAACCGTCAACCTAAAGGTGCGTACACACGCATGACAGCAGCCAACGACGGGTCCGTCGGCACCTCACGCTGGGCGGGTTTTCAGCAGACTGTAGTGCCTGTGTACGCACTGTAGGTGGACTGATAAGGCTGTTCCTGAACGATCCGCCGGACGGATCGACAGTGTGTACACACGCACTACAGTCTGCTGAAAACCCGCCCAGCGTGAGGTGCCGACGGACCAGTCGTTGGCTGCTGTCGTGCGTGTGTACGCACCTTAAGAATTACAACAATTAACTGTTTTAGGAGTGTCAATTAGCTGTTTACTGGCTGAAGTAAATTTAATTCAATCATCTTATCAGATCAGAGGAGAATTGATTAGGTTCCATTCCGCTCCAACAATGGACATTGGCCGATATCTGGTCGACTTGACCATTATATTCAATTAGGTAGGATGGAAAATATCAGTTTATAAAGGAATGAGCTACTCTCCACATCATTTCAATAAAAAGAATCAATTTTTAGTTTCAGTGCATGGAGATTATTACAGTATTATTCGTCTTTAGAATTTATATAGCGCTGACTAGTGTTGGGCGAACACCTGGATGTTCGGGTTCGCGAACGTTCGCCGAACATGGCCGCGATGTTCGGGTGTTCGCGCCGAACTCTGAACATAATGGAAGTCAAGGGGGACCCGAACTTTCGTGCTTTGTAAAGCCTCCTTACATGCTACATACCCCAAATTTACAGGGTATGTGCAGCTTGGGAGTGGGTACAAGAGGAAAAAAAATGTAGCAAAAAGAGCTTATAGTTTTTGAGAAAATTGATATTAAAGTTTCAAAGGGAAAACTGTCTTTTAAATGTGGGAAATGTCAGTTTTCTTTGCACAGGTAACATGCTTTTTGCCACCATGCAGTCATAAATGTAATAAAGATAAGAGGTTCCATAAACAGGGACCGGCAATGCTAACCCAGCAGCAGCACACGTGATGGAACAGGAGGAGGCGCAGGAGGAGAAGGCCACGCTTTGAGACACAACAACCCAGGCCTTGCATGAGGACAAGAAGCGTGCGGATAGCATGCTTTTTGCCGCCATGCAGTCATAAATGTAATACAGATAAGAGGTTCCAGGAAAAGGGACCGGTAACGCTAACCCAGCAGCAGCACACGTGATGGAACAGGAGGAGGCGCAGGAGGAGAAGGCCACGCTTTGAGACACAACAACCCAGGCCTTGCATGAGGACAAGAAGCGTGCGGATAGCATGCATTTTGCCGCCATGCAGTCATAAATGTAATAAAGATAAGAGGTTCCATAAACAGGGACCGGAAACGCTAACCCAGCAGCAGCAGCACACGTGATGGAACAGGAGGAGGCGCAGGAGGAGAAGGCCACGCTTTGAGACACAACAACCCAGGCCTTGCATGAGGACAAGAAGCGTGCGGATAGCATGCTTTTTACCGCCATGTAGTCATAAATGTAATAAAGATAAGAGGTTCCATAAACAGGGACCGGAAACGCTAACCCAGCAGCAGCAGCACACGTGATGGAACAGGAGGAGGCGCAGGAGGAGAAGGCCACGCTTTGAGACACAACAACCCAGGCCTTGCATGAGGACAAGAAGCGTGCGGATAGCATGCTTTTTGCCGCCATGCAGTCATAAATGTAATATAGATAAGAGGTTCCAGGAAAAGGGACCGGTAACGCTAACCCAGCAGCAGCAGCACACGTGATGGAACAGGAGGAGGCGCAGGAGGAGAAGGCCACGCTTTGAGACACAACAACCCAGGCCTTGCATGAGGACAAGAAGCGTGTGGATAGCATGCTTTTTACCGCCATGCAGTCATAAATGTAATAAAGATAAGAGGTTCCATAAACAGGGACCGGAAACGCTAACCCAGCAGCAGCACACGTGATGGAACAGGAGGAGGCGCAGGAGGAGAAGGCCACGCTTTGAGACACAACAACCCAGGCCTTGCATGACGACAAGAAGCGTGCGGATAGCATGCTTTTTACCGCCATGCAGTCATAAATGTAATAAAGATAAGAGGTTCAATAAACAGGGACCGGTAACGCTAACCCATCACAGATGGTCATTGTTCATGTTACTTGGTTGGGGTCTAGGAGTGTTGCATAGTCATTTCCAATCCAGAATTGATTCATTTTAATTTGAGTCAGACGGTCTGCATTTTCTGTGGAGAGGCGGATACGCCGATCTGTGACGATGCCTCCGGGCAGCACTGAAACAGCGTTCCGACATAACGCTGGCTGCCGGGCAAGCCAGCACCTCTATTGCGTACATTGCCAGTTCGTGCCAGGTGTCTAGCTTCGATACCCAATAGTTGAAGGGTGCAGATGGATTGTTCAACACAGCTACGCCATCTGACATGTAGTCCTTGACCATCTTCTCCAGGCGATCGGTGTTGGAGGTGGATCTGCACGCTTGCTGTTCTGTGGGCTGCTGCATGGGTGTCAGGAAATTTTCCCACTCCAAGCACACTGCCGATACCATTCCCTTTTGGGCACTAGCTGCGGCTTGTGTTGTTTGCTGCCCTCCTGGTCGTCCTGGGTTTGCGGAAGTCAGTCTGTCGGCGTACAACTGGCTAGAGGAGGGGGAGGATGTCAATCTCCTCTCTAAAGTCTCCACAAGGGCCTGCTGGTATTCTTCCATTTTGACCTGTCTGACTCTTTCTTCAAGCAGTTTTGGAACATTGTGTTTGTACCGTGGATCCAGAAGGGTATAAACCCAGTAGTTGGTGTTGTCCAGAATGCGCACAATGCGTGGGTCGCGTTCAATGCAGTCTAGCATGAATTGAGCCATGTGTGCCAGAGTCCTGCCAGAATCCTCATCATCCTCTTGTGAGCGTTGTGATAGTTGTTGTGATACATCATAGTCGTCACCTTCTTCCTGGTCTGCTTCTGCTGACCATTCGCGCTGAATTGTGGAAGTCCAACGTGCACCGCTCTGGCCCTCGTCAGTGGTGGCAGGAAATTCCTGCTCCAACTCCAGCTGTTCCTCCTCCTCTTCTTCGTCATAGCTGCTGGGGCCAGCGTTTCCTGAGGCGGATGGCCTGATGTTGGTACCATCACGCTGATCGTTTTCTCCTTCAGATTCCCCCAGTTGCATCATGACAGCTGTTTCCTTGATTTTCAACATTGACTTCTTCAGTAAACACAGCAGTGGTATGGCAATGCTGACTGAAGAGTTGTCACTACTAGTGTTGGGCGAACAGTGTTCGCCACTGTTCGGGTTCTGCAGAACATCACCCTGTTCGGGTGATGTTCGAGTTCGGCCGAACACCTGACGGTGCTCGGCCAAACCGTTCGGCCATATGGCCGAACTAAGAGCGCATGGCCGAACGTTCCCCGAACGTTCGGCTAGCGCTGTGATTGGCCGAACGGGTCACGTGGTTCGGACCCGAACGCGCTCTGATTGGCCGAACGGTCACGTGGTTCGGGTAAATAAATACCCGAACCACGTCATATCTCCGCCATTTGTCTGTGGGTTTAGCTTTGGGTAGGCAGGCAGGGTAGTTCGCGCTCCAGCCACGCTAGCCAGGGTCCCCCCTGTCATTGTGTCACTGCTGGGAACAGTAGTACACCGCTTGCTCAGCCACACTATATAGCATTCTGTTTACTGCCACTCTGTGTACCTCGCTCAGCCACACTATATAGCATTCTGTTTACTGCCACTCTGTGTCTGCTGGGAATAGTAGTACACCGCTTGCTCAGCCACACTATATAGCATTCTGTTTACTGCCACTCTGTGTACCTCGCTCAGCCACACTATATAGCATTCTGTTTACTGCCACTCTGTGTACCTCGCTCAGCCACACTATATAGCATTCTGTTTACTGCCACTCTGTGTCTGCTGGGAATAGTAGTACACCGCTTGCTCAGCCACACTATATAGCATTCTGTTTACTGCCACTCTGTGTACCTCGCTCAGCCACACTATATAGCATTCTGTTTACTGCCACTCTGTGTCTGCTGGGAATAGTGGTACACCGCTCGCTCAGCCACACTATATAGCATTCTGTTCACTGTTCTGTGTCTGCTTGGAATAGTGGTACACCGCTCGCTCAGCCACACTATATAGCATTCTGTTTACTGTTCTGTGTCTGCTGGGAATAGTGGTACACCGCTCGCTCAGCCACACTATATAGCATTCTGTTTACTGTTCTGTGTCTGCTGGGAATAGTGGTACACCGCTCGCTCATCCACACTATATAGCATTCTGTTCACTGTTCTGTGTCTGCTGGGAATAGTGGTACACCGCCCGCTCAGCCACACTATATAGCATTCTGTTCACTGTTCTGTGTCTGCTGGGAATAGTGGTACACCGCTCGCTCAGCCACACTATATAGCATTCTGTTCACTGTTCTGTGTCTGCTGGGAACAGTAGTACACCGCTCGCTCAGCCAGAGTATATAGCATTGTGTTTACTGCCACTCTGTGTACACCGCTCAGCCAGACTATATACCATTGTTTACTGACACTCTGTGTACACCGCTCAGCCAGACTATATACCATTGTTTACTGACACTCTGTGTACACCGCTCAGCCAGACTATATACCATTGTTTACTGCCACTCTGATTCTGCTGGGAACAGTAGTACACCGCTCGCTCAGCCAGACTATATAGCATTGTGTTTACTGCCACTCTGTGTACACCGCTCAGCCAGACTATATACCATTGTTTACTGACACTCTGTGTACACCGCTCAGCCAGACTATATACCATTGTTTACTGAAACTCTGTGTACACCGCTCAGCCAGACTATATACCATTGTTTACTGCCACTCTGATTCTGCTGGGAACAGTAGTACACCGCTCGCTCAGCCAGACTATATACCATTGTTTACTGACACTATATAGCAGACTATATAGCATTGTGTGTACACCGCTCAGCCAGACTATATACCATTGTTTACTGACACTCTGTGTACACCGCTCAGCCAGACTATATACCATTGTTTACTGCCACTCTGATTCTGCTGGGAACAGTAGTACACCGCTCGCTCAGCCAGACTATATACCATGTGTACACCGCTCAGCCAGACTATATACCATTGTTTACTGCCACTCTGATTCTGCTGGGAACAGTAGTACACCGCTCGCTCAGCCAGACTATATACCATTGTTTACTGACACTCTGTGTACACCGCTCAGCCAGACTATATACCATTGTTTACTGCCACTCTGATTCTGCTGGGAACAGTAGTACACCGCTCGCTCAGCCAGACTATATACCATTGTTTACTGACACTATATAGCAGACTATATAGCATTGTGTGTACACCGCTCAGCCAGACTATATACCATTGTTTACTGACACTCTGTGTACACCGCTCAGCCAGACTATATACCATTGTTTACTGCCACTCTGATTCTGCTGGGAACAGTAGTACACCGCTCGCTCAGCCAGACTATATACCATTGTTTACTGACACTCTGTGTACACCGCTCAGCCAGACTATATACCATTGTTTACTGCCACTCTGATTCTGCTGGGAACAGTAGTACACCGCTCGCTCAGCCAGACTATATAGCATTGTGTTTACTGCCACTCTGTGTACACCGCTCAGCCACACTATATAGCATTGCGTACTCTGCCAGTCAGTGTGTATATTGCTGGGATCAGTAATACTCCACTCACCGTCAACCACTATATGAGCTCAACATGAGTTCCCCAGAGACCTCCGCTGTGAGCAGCACTCCCAACAACAGCAACAGCCAACGCCCCACGCAAGCTATAACATCCACCCCAGCAGCCAGTGGTCAGCAGCAGCCCTCCCCGGAGGAGAACGTTGTGTCCATCAGTCCGTCGCCAGAGCGATTAATGAGGGCTGCCATTGAGGAGATGATGGGGCCTGATGTGGAGGAGGAGGTCTGGCTCAGGCCAGCATCCCAAGTTAATGTTGAGGACGATGAGGGGTCTGTGTCTGGGGATGTTGGGGTGGCAGAGGTGGTGGGTGGGTCAGACTCAGGAGAAGAGTTGTATGATGAGGATGATGATCGGGACCATCTGTATGTGCCTCAGAGTCCGACCCCGGAAAACATGTTGTATCGTGTGTTTAGGTACTAAAATCTGCGTTCCCTCCCAGTAGTGTTGGGCGAACAGTGTTTGCCACTGTTCGGGTTCTGCAGAACATCACCCTGTTCGGGGTGACTATATAGCAGACTATATAGCATTGTGTTTAATGCCACTCTGTGTACACGGCTCAGCCACACTATATAGCATTGTGTTTACTTCCACTCTGTGTCTGCTGGGAACAGTAGTACACCGCTCACCCGCCACTGTATAGCATTGTGCTCTGTGTCACTGCTGACAATAGTGGTACACCGCTCACCCACCACTGTATAGCATTTCTGTACTGCCACTGTACTGCTGCCAGTCAGCGTGTACTTTAAGGATAAGTGAAATGAGGAAGAAATCCGGTGAAAGAGGGAGGGGCAAGGGAAGAGGTGTTTCCCCTGACGGTTCACGTACAGGCCACAGGGGAGCACCCAAGAAAACCTACTCAATACTGCCCATGTTGTCCAGGACAACAACCCTCACAGATCCAAAAGAACAGGACCAGATAATTACTTGGATGACCTCTCAAGCGTCCAGCAGTGGGTTAAGCAGCACCAGCACATCACGCACGAGGTCCGAGTCCTCAGCCAGTTAAAGTCTGGGCTTTCTTTGAAGACTGCACTGAGGATGTTACCATGGCGATTTGCAAGGTGTGCAAGACCCGCCTGAGCAGGGGGAAAAGTATTAACAACCTCTCCACCACCAGCATGAGCCGCCACATTCTATCCAAACATCCCACTCTGTGGGCAAACGCGGCAGGACAGGGTACCACCAGCAACACTGCCTCCCTTGGGTTCACCAGACTCACCACCAGACCCGCCTCAGCAGCAGCAGTAGCCCAGCCATTGCGTGGTTCACAACATTCACAAACATCAGACGATGCTGACACTGTCACTTTCCGGACTAGTGCTCTTGAGGTCTCCCAGTGTTCATCAAACACAACAACCAACAGCCCTTCGGTGTGCAGCGCTACGGTTGAGTTGTCTGTCTCTGAGATGTTTGAGCACAAGAGGAAATTGCCAGCAAATGACCCCCGGGCCGTGGCAGTAACAGCCAGCCAGCATAGCCAAGCTTCTGGCCTGCGAAATGCTGCCATATCGAGTGGTGGAGACAAACAGCTTCAAGGGCATGATGTCAGTGGCCATCCCACGTTACGTTGTTCCCAGCCGCTACCACTTTGCGCGCTCTGCAGTGCCTGAGTTGCATGAGCACGTGGTCAGCTAAATAACCCGAAGCTTGAAGAATGCCGTTGCCTGCAAGGTTCACCTCACCACTGACACCTGGACGAGTGCGTTCGGCCAGGGTCGATACATCTCCCTTACCGCGCACTGGGTGAACCTTGTGGAGCCTGGCAGCGATTCCTCACCTGCTACGGCGCGGGTGTTGCCCACGCCGCAAACAGCTGGATAACAACAGCAGCACCTACCTCTCTGACTCCTTCTCCTCCAACGCATCTCAAAGCTGTACCTCATCCGGAAATGCTAACCCAGCACCAGCAGCAGTAGGATCGTGGAAGCAGTGCAGCACAGCTGTTGGCATGCGTCAGCAAGCGTTGCTGAAGCTGATCTGCCTTGGGGATAAGCAGCACACAGGGGAGGAAATTTGGAGGGGAATAAAGGAACAGACGGATTTGTGGCTGGCACCGCTGGACCTGAAACCGGGCATGAAGCTAGACACCTGGCACGAACTGGCAATGTACGCAATAGAGGTGCTGGCTTGCCCGGCAGCCAGCGTTATGTCGGAACGCTGTTTCAGTGCTGCCGGAGGCATCATCACAGATCGGCGTATCCGCCTCTCCACAGAAAATGCAGACCGTCTGACTCAAATTAAAATGAATCAATCCTGGATTGGAAACGACTACGCAACACTCCTGGACCCCAACCAAGTAACATGACCGATGAACATCTGGGATGGTTTAGCGTTTCCGGTCCCTGTTTATTGAACCTCTCATCTGTATTACATTTATGACTGCATGGCGGCAAAAAGCATTGCTGCTATATCCGCACGCTTTTTGTCCTCATGCAAGGCCTGGGTTGTTGTGTCTCACAAAGCGTGGCCTTCTCCTCCTGCGCCTCCTCCTGTTCCATCACGTGTGCTGCTGCTGCTGCTGCTGCTGCTGCTGCTGCTGGGTTACCGTTGCCGGTCCCTGTTTATGGAACCTCTTATCTTTATTACATTTATGACTACATGGCGGTACAAAGCATGCTATCCGCACGCTTTTTGTCCTCATGCAAGGCCTGGGTTGTTGTGTCTCACAAAGCGTGGCCTTCTCCTCCTGCGCCTCCTCCTGTTCCATCACGTGTGCTGCTGCTGCTGCTGCTGCTGCTGGGTTACCGTTGCCGGTCCCTGTTTATGGAACCTCTTATCTTTATTACATTTATGACTACATGGCGGTACAAAGCATGCTATCCGCACGCTTTTTGTCCTCATGCAAGGCCTGGGTTGTTGTGTCTCACAAAGCGTGGCCTTCTCCTCCTGCGCCTCCTCCTGTTCCATCACGTGTGCTGCTGCTGCTGCTGCTGCTGCTGGGTTACCGTTGCCGCGTGGTCCCTGTTTATTGAACCTCTTATCTTTATTACATTTATGACTACATGGCGGTACAAAGCATGCTATCCGCACGCTTTTTGTCCTCATGCAAGGCCTGGGTTGTTGTGTCTCACAAAGCGTGGCCTTCTCCTCCTGCGCCTCCTCCTGTTCCATCACGTGTGCTGCTGCTGCTGCTGCTGCTGGGTTAGCGTTGCCGCGTGGTCCCTGTTTATTGAACCTCTTATCTTTATTACATTTATGACTACATGGCGGTACAAAGCATGCTATCCGCACGCTTTTTGTCCTCATGCAAGGCCTGGGTTGTTGTGTCTCACAAAGCGTGGCCTTCTCCTCCTGCGCCTCCTCCTGTTCCATCACGTGTGCTGCTGCTGGGTTAGCGTTGCCGCGTGGTCCCTGTTTATTGAACCACTTATCTTTATTACATTTATGACTGCATGGTGGTACAAAGCATGCTATCCGCACGCTTCTTGTCCTCATGCAAGGCCTGGGTTGTTGTGTCTCAAAGCGTGGCCTTCTCCTCCTGCGCCACCCTCCTCCTGTTCCATCACGTGTGCTGCTGCTGGGTTAGCATTACCGGTCCCTTTTCCTGGAACCTCTTATATGTATTACATTTATGACTGCATGCCGACAAAAAGCATGTTACCTGTGCAAAGAAAACAGACATTTCCCGCATTTAAAAGACAGTTTTCCCTTTGAAACTTTAAAATCGATTTTCTCAAAAACTATAAGCTCTTTTTGCTAAATTTTTTTTTCCTCTTGTACCCACTCCCAAGGTGCACATACCCTGTAAATTTGGGGTATGTAGCATGTAAGGAGGCTTTACAAACCACAAAAGTTCGGGTCCCCATTGACTTCCATTATGTTCGGAGTTCGGGTCGAACACCCGAACATCGCGGCCATGTTCGGCCTGTTCGGCCCGAACCTGAACATCTAGATGTTCGCCCAACACTAGTCACTACTCACAAGCAACGTGGAGGACTTGGCAGAGGTCCAACATGTTGGCCCAATCGGATCCACAGAAGCTTGGCAGCTGTCCGGATGCGCCTCGGTACTGCGCCGTCATGTACTGGACCACTGCACTCTTCTGCTCGCAAAAGCGGGCTAGCATGTGCAGCGTAGAATTCCAGCGCGTAGGGACATCACACAGCAAGCGATGGTGGGGGAGATTGAAGCGCTCCTGCATCTTGGCGAGTGCCCCAGAAGCAGTACTGGAATTTCTACAATGTTTGGCCACTCGTCGCACCTTCACCAGAAGATCGGCCACGCCTGGGTATGTCCTCAGGAACCGCTGAACTACTAGGTTCATCACGTGCGCCAGGCAAGGGATGTGTGTCAGCTTAGCCAACCTTAAAGCGCGAATGAGATTACTCCCATTATCACACACAACCATGCCCGGTTTCAGGTCCAGCGGTGCCAGCCACAAATCCGTCTGTTCCTTTATTCCCCTCCAAATTTCCTCCCCTGTGTGCTGCTTATCCCCAAGGCAGATCAGCTTCAGCAACGCTTGCTGACGCATGCCAACAGCTGTGCTGCACTGCTTCCACGATCCTACTGCTGCTAGGTTAGCATTTCCGGATGAGGTACAGCTTTGAGATGCGTTGGAGGAGAAGGAGTCAGAGAGGTAGGTGCTGCTGTTGTTATCCAGTGGGAGGGACGGCAGTGCAGCTGTTTGCGGCGTGGGCAACACCCGCGCCGTAGCAGGTGAGGAATTGCTGCCAGGCTCCACAAGGTTCACCCAGTGCGCGGTAAGGGAGATGTATCGACCCTGGCCGAACGCACTCGTCCAGGTGTCAGTGGTGAGGTGAACCTTGCAGGCAACGGCATTCTTCAAGCTTCGGGTTATTTTGCTGACCACGTGCTCATGCAACTCAGGCACTGCAGAGCATGCAAAGTGGTAGCGGCTGGGAACCACGTAACGTGGGATGGCCACTGACATCATGCCCTTGAAGCGGTTTGTCTCCACCACTCGATATGGCAGCATTTCGCAGGCCAGAAGCTTGGCTATGCTGGCTGTTAGTGCCACGGCCCGTGGGTCATTTGCTGGCAATTTCCTCTTGCGCTCAAGCATCTCCGAGACAGACAACTGAACCGTAGGGCTGCACACTGAACGGCTGTTGGTTGTTGTGTTTGATGACTGGGAGACCTCAAGAGCACTATTCCGGAAAGTGACTGTCAGCGTCGTCTGATGTTTGTGAATGTTGTTGTGAACCACGCAATGGCTGGGCTACTGCTGCTGCTGAGGAGGGTCTGGTGGTGAGTCTGGTGACCCCAAGGGAGGCAGTGTTGCTGGTACCCTGTCCTGGCGGCCACAGAGTGGGATGTTTGGATACCATGTGGCGGGTCATGCTGGTGGTGGAGAGGTTGTTAATTTGTTTCCCCCTGCTCAGGCGGGCCTTGCACACCTTGCAAATCACCATGGTACTATCCTCACTGCAGTCTTCAAAGAAAGGCCAGACTTTGGAGCACCTGCCTTGCTGGCGATTTCTGTTTGCGCCTCTTTTGCGTCTCACTTGAACTTCCACGCTTGTGGTGCCTGAAATGTCGCGCCGCCTACCTTGTGGCACAAGGCGAACTCGTGCAGCAGTGGGTTCTTCAACAGATTCATCTGTGCTGCTACGACGGCGATGTTCTCCTTCACATACAAAATCTGGGTCTCTGTCAACATTGTCCATACCCTCCCTCCTCTTCCATCTCCTCAAACTCGTCATATGTGATTGTGGGCCGCCGCCGCGGAGTAGAGCTCCCCACAACAACCTCTGCGCAGCACACTCCAACGTCGTCTTCAAGATCTTCTCGGCCGACCTCCTGCCCAACTTGCTCTGGGATTTGGGTTTCAAAGTCCTCCTCGGACTCGCCTTCCATTTCAGTGCGCGGTGCATTTCCCACAGTCAATGGTTGTGAATCCGGGCACAAAATTTCTGGCTGTTCCATTGACCTTTGAAAGGTGGAAGTTTGTTGGGCTGGGAATAGCTCCTGCGAATACCCCATTGTGTCCTGAGGAAATACTTCGGACTGGTTATTTGGCAGTTGTGTGCGTGGTGTCGCTGCCGGTTGTGTCAGCTTTGTGCCCACTGGCTCCTTGTAACTGGCTGAGGACTCGGACCTCGTGCGTGATGTGCTGGTGCTGCTTAACCCACTGCTGGACGCTTGAGAGGTCATCCAAGTAATTATCTGGTCCTGTTCTTTTGGATTTGTGAGGGTTGATTTCCTGGACAACATGGGCGGTATTGAGTGGGTTTTCTTCGGTGCTCCACTGTGGCCTGTACGTGAACCGTCAGGGGGAACACCTCTTCCCTTGCCCCTCCCTCTTTCACAGGATTTCTTCTTCATTTCACTTATCCTTAAAGTACACGCTGACTGGCAGCAGTACAGTGGCAGTACAGAAATGCTAGGGTAACGTTCGGCCATGCGCTCTTAGTTCGGCCATATGGCCGAACTCGAACATCACCCGAACAGGGTGATGTTCTGCAGAACCCGAACAGTGGCGAACACTGTTCGCCCAACACTAGCGCTGACATCTTCCACAGCACCGTACCCACTTTAGTCCTATCACTTAACTGTCCCTCAGAGGGGCTCACAATCTAATCCCTACCATAATCATAGGTCTATATCAAGTAATGTATATAGGGGAAGCAAATTAACTTGTCTGTATGTCTTTAGGATGCAGGAGTGCCCGGAGGAAACTCAAGCATACACGGGTAGAACATACAAACTCTGCGCAGATAGTGCTCTGGGATTTAAACCAGGGACCCAACACAGCAAGGTGAGAGAGCTAACCACTACGCCACCGTGCTTGCCCATGTTCAGCTTGATTAGTGAAGCAGAATGTCATTGGATCTGGCTTGCAGTGTGTTGGCCACTACTCGATCAACCACATTGTTGTTGATCACCCAATAAAGTTGATCGCTTAATAGCTTGGCTATTTTAACTGGATTACTCATAATACAACTGGTCTGATTAGTCTGATCACTTCTTTAAAACTGAACAAATTGCTCAAAAAATATGGTTGGCAAAACATTTTCTAGGTGATAAGACCCTGTCCTGTTAAATCAACAACATGTTTTATTTTGGATAATTGTTTAGTAGAATTAATGTGAACACAGGTTCTCTTTAAAGAGACTCTGTAACAAAAGTTTCATCCTTATTTCTTCCATCTTATAAGTTCCTATGCCTGTTCTAATGTGGTCTGTCTTACTGCAGCCTTTCCCAGTTGCACAGTGGCTGTATTATCTCTGTTATATGATCTAGTCTTCTCTCCTCTGTCGGGTCTGTCGGGCTCAGGCAGTCTGGCTGAAATGTGCTGTGCTGCTTGTGATTGGATAGAAGCTATACACACCCTCTCCAGGCCCCCTGCAAGCTCTGTGTGACTCACACATTCTGCTTACTTGAGCCTATCACAAGCTTTTAGCAGCCATGTCTTTTGTTTGTAAACAATGCCTAAAACTGGTAATTACAAGCCAGGATTGCAGCAGGGAGTGGCAGAAACAGCACAGAGGGGCCCAGGAGAACATAAGGAATAGAATGGTATGCTTTTTATTGTAAGAATTTTAGAGTACAGATTCTCTTTAAAGGAAGTACTTTAAAAAAGCATCCGTTTTACAAAATAAAAAGTTTTGTTCTATTGCTAAACTCTAAAATGCTGTAAAAACATATTTCAGATATTATAAATTAAATTTATTGCATCCAATTATTGTTTCTATTGAAGATCTAATTTTCCATTTGCACGGCCTATGTAAAGCAGCCATGATCGTCTTTATTATTATAAAGTTATGTTTAATAGTTGGCAATCCCTTGTGTGAAAATAGGACAGTAATCCACCAGAGGGAGCTTAAACTCTGCAACTTTTTTTTAATATATGTTTTTATTGCTTGTCGAGTTTGCATATTTTGAAAGGAGTGTAAAATTATATATATTTTTTCTTTTATTGGTTGACTTTTTAATTCTTCTTAATTTTACAAAAGAAACACACCCTTTATGTCCCTGTCTGTTGATTTCTATGGCCTTGTAAATATTTCATAATGTGAAATGGAAAGCAATGCTTAGCCCTAATTGCTTGTGATTAAATATGCTAATTACATTTTGGAATATTAATGATACATACGGCACCACAGTACTAAGTGGCTTAATTATGCAGTGACACAGCACGACAAAAAAATACAAATAAACCAATAAAAAAATATAATATATTCTGTGGTTCACAAAAACATATATATATATATATATATATATATATATATATATAACCAAACAATATTGGAGGTCCATTTAAATAAATTGTTCAAGAGAATCAATGTTTATGTTAGGAGAAAAGTCATCTGAAAACCCTCTGCTGCAGTCATTTGACTTTATGTAGTTAAGGTCCTTAATTAGCTTCTATAACAAGTTCAAGTATTTATGCAATAAAAACATGTTGGCTGTGTAGACTTTTTTTTCCCCCTTCCTTTAGTACAGCTGCAGAAGAAAATTACCATTTGTTTGGACTTTTTGTGGCAAAACATTGCCAGCATCTTCAGTTTTCCTGCACTTTCATTGAGCTTCATCCATAATTAACTAATTACAAGCATCCATACAAAAACCATATATTTTCCCAACATTCCCATATGCTGTAGTTGAAAACAGTGACAGGCTCATTAACATATGAATACGAGGGAGACAGCCTCTGAATACATACAACATGCAGGAAAAAAAAACTCTTCAGTTTTCTGCCTCCCAATTATTGACCCATATTTAATGATCTAACAGCAGAATCTGCTTGTTGATATTGATATATTTCTCCTATAAACATTTTCAGAATTTGTCTTGTACTTACAAAAAATACTTAAAATAAAGGCACAGTGTTTTAATATCTTTGATTTACCCATCATGCTTAAAAGCATGATATAGCTTCTCTAAAAAATTTTTAAAATAAAATATATATATATATATATATATATACACATATGCATACATACGTACACATATATACACGCACACACACCATATATACTCGGCCGAGGTACTCCCTGTTCCCACAAAAATCTGGAAAAAATGAATGACCCTCATATAAGCCGAGGGTAGGAAATGCAGTGGCTCCTAGAGTGTCAAAAAAGTAAATGCCAATAAAATTACATTAATTTACACATCACTTCAATATACGGTGTGTATACGTTACATAATTATAAATGTGGACATGCAATACAGCCTAAAACTGGAGACCTAGGCAGGAGGGTAACGATGACAGTGGCACCGAACAGCTAAAAGACATCTTACATAATAATAATAATAATAAAGTAAATATGAATTTGTGGCACTATACTGGGCTGATGGCAGGCAGATCTTGTTAGGCAGGGTAAATCTCCAGGACAATCTGCAAGTCGGCTGTATGCAGGACTTGTACATAGGCTCACTGTTAAGATTACAGTGAGCACATGTACTGCATACACATGTACTGCCTAACAAGATCTGTCTGCCATCATCAGCCCAGTACAGTAATCTCAAGTGCCAGCATTTTGTTTCCTTACCGGGGTTTTCTTTTTCCTTCTGTGCAGCAGCCCGCTTTAGCATTCTCTTAATACCAGGCTGCTTCTCTCCCAAGTCTCAAGACGCCGCTAGAGGGTGCCATGGGGATGAGGCAATGAGAGCTGACGTCACACAGGCTTTGCTACGGCCGCTCAGCGCTGCACGTCCTGTGTGCGTGCTGCTCTATGCGTGTCAGCTCGCCACTTCTCCGCTGCAGAATATCGGAAGCCCGCAGTGTCTCCGCTGGACAGCCGCTCATCCCACCGTAGCAGTTCCAGCTCTACATGTCTCCTCGCACATCCCTGCCGCCTGACATTGTCCTCTCCCCGCTCATCTCCGCTGCCTCATGCGAAAGAGCGGTGCGCCTAATTAGCTCACTCCAGCTCTCCGGCAATTCACAGGTATGCACTCGGGGGCCCCCGCAGCAGTCGGTCTGCACACCTAAATTGTATATGACTCGCATACAAGCCGAGACCCCCACTTTTGGGCCACTTTTTTGGGGACAAAAATTTGGCTTGTATGCATAATATATATACATATATGTATGCATTATATTATATATATATATGTATAGATATAAACAAACAAACATACACACACAAACACACATACATACATTTAGTATATTAATATTTTTTCTGCTTTGCTAAGTCTAATATTACAGTGGTCAAGTGTTTATAGTGATAAAGTTGCTATCTGAAAATCTTTTGTTCAGTGTGGCTTTTCTTCAAAATTACTACATAGCAGTAAAACAAGAGACTGTTTTAGTTTTAAGGCCTTTTTCACACATAGACGTTGCGTTATAGGGGATGTTAAAGTCGCACAACGTTCCCCTAACGCAACGCATGGTGGTGCTAAACTCAGATGCTACTTAGAGACACGTTATGCGTCTCTTGGTGCACCGTTCGATACTGGTAGAACGAAAAGGACGCATGCGTCCAAAGACTCTGCATCACGTGGTCCCGCCAGCCAATCGCCGCACAAAGCGGCCGCTCCAGGAAGTAAACACTGCACGTCATGCAGTGAATATTAATTAGCCATGTGGCTAGGGACGATAGTAGACTCTCCCCTCCTCCTCTCCTGCACTGAGCATGTGCAAACAGTCTAACGCGGCTAAAACCGCATATAACGCACAGCATGCAGTACTTTCATTGAACGTGCAACGTTACACTTTAACGAAATGTGGGCACTGTGAACAGCCCATTGATTTTTCATAACTGTGCGGTGGGCTGCGTTACAGGCTGCTCTAATGTGCGCCTGTAATGTCCCACTGTGAAAGCAGCCTAAAAGAAGAGAGTGTAAAAAAATAAAAATAAATAAAAAATATAAAAATCAGGCATAGATCCGTTCTTTCTACTTGTAATATTTAATTGTTTAATATTTTTCTTGCTTAAAACTATTTTTAATCTTGATGACTAAATCTAATTAACTAAACAATTTAACAATGTTAAAAGGTAATTTTTATGAAAAAAAAAACATTACAGTGCAGATCCATGAGTGTTAATGGTTAATTATCCCGGATTTGAGAGAATTAATTTTTAATGATTTGTGGCCTGCCCTAGGCTTTATCTATGTTAAGTTCACAATATTTGATGTCAATCACAGTAAACCTCAAGTCCTAATACTGGTAGGCATGAGACTGCATGTAACACCGGAGATCTTTCAGAAGGAGTCCGGCATGTGAACCTGTCGAAGAAAAAAAAAAATAAAACCGCAAAAAAACAAGACGAAGTGTGAGAAATGCCATTCTGTCTCTCTCAACGAGGGTGATTTTTTAGGAATGCTCATTTGGATTCCGCAGAAATGAAATTTACGCATTTCGTAAACTTCGGAACTCGAAATTTGGAATTCCAAAATCAGCATTTTACTGCAACGTGGTCATTTTAGCCTAGTCACATGACTCGGAAGCATTGGAGCAATCCGAGAATCCAGAGTCAACTCGGGAGTATTTGGCCAATCAGAGAATGCAAAAAAAATAAACAAAAAAATACTCAAAAACTGAAACAGAAATCGGAAATCTTGGTGATCGGCATTGGCGGAAATTAGAATTTCTGTGAAATCAGAAATTGGCATTTCTGACCATCTATAGGATTTTCTAAAGCTGAAGAAAAGAAGTCATCCAATAAGCATGGACGAGTTTTTTTCAGTGGCTGCTATATGGGACAGTTTCTGCAAGCCACCCGTGTCAAATCCCTTTCCTGAAAAATGTGTAGATTTTATGCTATTGTTTTCACATGCAGAAACCACAGCAAGATTGTATCTTAAAGGGAGAGATCACAATTGTATCTGCAGGAACCGCAGACTATTCTTCACAAGCATTTTTCTGCATTAGGGCTGGTTCAGACGGGCGTTTTTGTGGCGTTTAACGCAGCGTTTCAGACGCAGCGTTTTTTGGGATCTACTGCCATCCCATGCAAGTGAATGGGAGCGTTTAGAGCTGGCTTTTGCAGGCTTTCATGAAAGCCTGGCAGTAGATCCCAGCATTGCGTCTAGTCTCAAAAGCAACATGCTGCTTTCAGAGGCAGTAAACGCGAGGAAACAATAGCAGAGACCAGAACTGCTAGCCTTGAATGAACGCTTTTCAAAAGCTAGCTTTTAAACGCTGGCGTTTGAACGCAATGCCAAGCAAAAGCTCAGCAGACGCCCGTGTGAACCAGCCCTAATATGTGAGTTTGACTATGAATTAGATGCAGGTGTTAATTACATGGGTTGTGTGGAATATAAGTTCCATTATAAGGAATATAATTGAAGATGGCTCCTGAAAATGCAGCAACCCCATAGGAAAGCATTAATTGCATTTTTGCATGCAATTTTGAATAGGTCTTGTACTTATTAAAACTTACTGTTGGTGCATTCACGTGACTACAGTCCCATAACTGTAGCCAAGGGCCTCTTAAAGGACAACTGAAGTGAGAGTGATATGGAGACTGACATATTTACTTCCTTTTAAGCAATACCAGTTGCCTGGATTTCCTGCTGATCCTCTACCTCTAAAACTTTTAGCCATAGCCCCTGAACAAGCATGCAGCAGATCAGGCGTTTCTGACATTATTGTCAGGTCTGACAAGATTAGCTGCAAGCTTGTTTCTGAGAGGTGAGTGATCCCCGCCCATCCCTCTTACTATCGGCTGCTATGTAACCATTTAAAGCTGGCGGTGGAGCACAGATCGGGGGACCCAGGCGAGGGAGGGGGGGGGTCCGACCCCCCTCCGCGCTGCTAGGCCCAATACCCCCTTTCTGCCTGCTACCCCTCCAGCTCGGCGGCTGCCCCCCTAGAAGTGCCGCCTCATGAGTGGGCCGACCCTGGCTGGATGCACAGTCACATGGGAGAGGAGGCAAGGCTAGCACAGCATCACATGGAGGAGAGAGGGTCAGCTGGATGCACGGTCACATGGGAGAGGAGGCAAGGCTAGCACAGCATCACATGGAGGAGAGAGGGTCAGCTGGATGCACGGTCACATGGGAGAGGAGGCAAGGCTAGCACAGCATCACATGGAGGAGAGGAGGGTCAGCTGGAGGCACAGTCACATGGGAGGAGAGGCAAGGCAGCACAGCCTCACATGGAGGAGAGGAGGGTCAGCTGGAGGCACAGTCATATGGGAGAAGAGGCAAGGCTAGCACAGCATCACATGGAGGAGAGAGAGTCAGCTGGATGCACAGTCACATGGGAGGAGAGGCAAGGCTAGCACAGCATCACATGGAGGAGAGGGGGTCAGCTGGAGACATGGTCATATGGGAGAGGAGGCAAGGCTAGCACAGCATCACATGGAGGAGAGAGGGTCAGCTGGATGCACAGTCACATGGGAGGAGAGAGGGTCAGCTTGAGGCATGGTCACATGGGAGAGGAGGCAAGCCTAGCACAGCATCACATGGAGGAGACAGGGTCAGCTGGATGCAGAGTCACATGGGAGGAGAGGCAAGGCTAGCACAGCATCACATGGAGGAGAGGAGGGTCAACTGGATGCACGGTCACATGGGAGAAGAGGCAAGGCTAGCACAGCATCACATGGAGGAGACAGGGTCAGCTGGAGGCACAGTCACATGGGAGGAGAGGCAAGCCTAGCACAGCATCACATGGAGGAGACAGGGTCAGCTGGATGCACAGTCACATGGGAGGAGAGGCAAGGCTAGAACAGCATCACATGGAGGAGAGAGGGTCAGCTGGAGGCACAGTCATATGGGAGAAGAGGCAAGGCTAGCACAGCATCACATGGAGGAGAAAGGGTCAGCTGGATGCACAGTCACATGGGAGGAGAGGCAAGGTTAGCACAGCATCACATGGAGGAGAGAGGGTCAACTGGATGCACAGTCACATGGGAGAAGAGGCAAGGCTAGCACAGCATCACATGGAGGAGAGAGGGTCAGCTGGATGCACAGTTACATGGGAGGAGAGGCAAGGTTAGCACAGCATCACATGGAGGAGAGAGGGTCAGCTGGATGCACAGTCACATGGGAGGAGAGGCAAGCCTAGCACAGCATCACATGGAGGAGAGAGGGTCAGCTGGAGGCATGGTCACATGGGAGAGGAGGCAAGCCTAGCACAGCATCACATGGAGGAGACAGAGTCAGCTCGATGCACAGTCACATGGGAGGAGAGGCAAGGCTAGCACAGCATCACATGGAGGAGAGGAGGGTCAGCTGGATGCACAGTCACATGGGAGGAGAGGCAAGGCTAGCACAGCATCACATGGAGGAGAAAGGGTCAGCTGTATGCACAGTCACATGAGAGGAGAGGCAAGGCTAGCACAGCATCACATGGAGGAGCGGGGGTCAGCTGGATGCACGGTCACATGGGAGAAGAGGCAAGGCTAGCACAGCATCACATGGAGGAGAGAGGGTCAGCTGGATGCACAATCACATGGGAGAGGAGGCAAGGTTAGCACAGCATCACATGGAGAAGAGAGGGTCAGCTGGATGCACAGTCACATGGGAGAAGAGGCGGTTCTAGCACAGCATCACATGGAGCGTCAGAAGGCCAGCTGGATGCACGGTCACATGGGAGAGGAGGCAAGGCTAGCACAGCATCACATGGAGGAGAAAGGGTCAGCTGGATGCAGACTCACATGGGAGGAGAGGCAAGGCTAGCACAGCCTCACATGGAGGAGAGAGGGTCAGCTGGATGCACGGTCACATGGGAGAAGAGGCGGTTCTAGCACAGCATCACATGGAGCGTCAGAAGGTCAGCTGGATGCACGGTCACATGGGAGAGGAGGCAAGGCTAGCACAGCATCACATGGAGGAGAGAGGGTCAGCTGGATGCAGAGTCACATGGGAGGAGAGGCAAGGCTAGCACAGCCTCACATGGAGCGTCAGAAGGTCAGCTGCATGCATGGTCACATGGGAGAAGAGGCAGTTCTAGCACAGCATCAGATGGAGGGTCAGAAGGTCAGCTGCATGCATGGTCACATGGGAGAAGAGGCAAGGCTAGCACAGCATCACATGGAGGAGAGGAGGGTCAGCTGGATGCACGGTCACATGGAGGAGAGGAGGGTCAGCTGGATGCATGGTCACATGGGAGAAGAGGCAAGGCTAGCACACCATCACATGGAGGAGAGAGGGTCAGCTGGATGCACAATCACATGGGAGGAGAGGCAAGGCTAGCACAGCCTCACATGGAGCGTCAGAAGGTCAGCTGGATGCACGGTCACATGGGAGAAGAGGCGGTTCTAGCACAGCATCACATGGAGCGTCAGAAGGTCAGCTGCATGCATGGTCACATGGGAGAAGAGGCGGTTCTAGCACAGCATCAGATGGAGGGTCAGAAGGTCAGCTGCATGCATGGTCACATGGGAGAAGAGGCAAGGCTAGCACAGCATCACATGGAGCGTCAGAAGGTCAGCTGGATGCATGGTCACATGGGAGAAGAGACGGTTGTAGCACAGCATCACATGGAGGAGAGAGGGTCAGCTGGATGCATGGTCATATGGGAGAAGAGGCAAGGCTAGCACAGCATCACATGGAAGAGAGAGGGTCAGCTGGATGCATGGTCATATGGGAGGAGAGGCGGTTCTAGCACAGCATCACATGGAGCGTCAGAAGGTCAGCTGGATGCACGGTCACATAGGAGAAGAGGCGGTTCTAGCACAGGGTTTTGGATTGGGTGCTATGGCTTCTGAAGCATTTCCACTCTGAACCAAGAGGATAAACTGCCAGGCAACCAGTATCGCTTAAAAGGAAATAAACATGGTAGCCTCCCATATACCTCTCGCTTCAGGTTCATTTTAAAACTCACAGCTGAGAAATACAATATTAGTAGCAAAGACAAGAGTCTCCATTGTTTTCATTATAAATATGAGCCTCTTTTCTTTGCTTCTTAAGTTCTATTCATTATCCGTACTATGCATACAATTCATTATATCATACGTTTTTGTGGGGTTTTTTTTCACTTCAGGTTGGCTTTAAGCAAACTACAATCCTAATACAGCTTCCCCTGGGAAGTCGGGTTTCAGCACTGATAATATTCCACAATATATACATAAAATATAAATGTATTCTTGTTGTGTATTGACTGACACCTCTTATTCTATATTCTACAACTAAAACCCAACTGTCAGGGGAAAGCCTGCAATCCAGTATGCACTGCAATGTATATATCTAAAAAAAACCACATACAGCAGCTGCCATATTGCTGACAATCCTAGCTGGGCTGCTGATTCTCATTGGTGGATGTTACAGGCAAGAGGCAGATTTCATACGTTGGATAAGGAAATTATTTACAGTATGTTATGTGCATTGAAGACGTCACATAATTATCTAGGGAATAAATGCAAAAACTCTGGGCCTGATTTTTATTCTATATGGTAATCATTCAGTAGTCGATATTCTCATTTAACTAGTTAAAAGGGAACCTGAGGTGGGAGACATATGGAGGCTGGCATGGCACATTTCTTTGCTGTTAAACAATACCAGTTGCCTGGCTGTCCTGCCTATCTGTTTGGTTGCAGTCATGGCCGACGCTACACTGGGGAATTTCCCTCCCCCCCCCCCCCACCCCCCAGTAATCATTGTGCCCCAGAGTGAACAAACGTCACCCTGACCGCTCAGTAACGAAGAGTTAACGGTTTCCAGGATCCAGCAGCATAAAGTGAGCAGGGTATGGTCTGTAAAAACTCTCCATGTCAGCCTGAGTCTATGTAGGTGTAACTGAGGGTCTTATCTGTTTGCCATAAATACCTCACAGTCCTTCCAAGATCCCTTGTAATGAATGTTTTTGGATGACACTTATGTTTGCAAAATAAAAAAATAGCTCTACCTTGCTTGTAGAGGGGTGAGACACAGGCAGGGGGCTGGAATGATTTATCAGTGATCTGTCCACACAGGAGCAGCTTGCTAGCAAATATGGATAAACGCATGCCAGCAAAGTAGGCAAGTGCATCTGTAAGTAACTTTTCTTTTCGCTTTTCAATAATAGTGTTATCAATTGGACAATCTGCTCTGCTCAAAAACCTCCAAGTTCTGTTTGTGATATTTACATTTGGTTCCTATCATTGCTGAATTGTAAGCATTCATTTTATCACCCGAGTTAGAGCAAAAAATATCTAAAGCTCATCAAAGATCTATTTTAATCACCCAGATCGGCCTCACCAGCCAGCCATTGTGCCCACAATTAATTTTGCATACGTTTGTATTAAATGTCTGAAAACAAATTGGATTTGATCTGGGCCTTTAAAAAGGAACTCCAGTGAAAATAATGTAATAAAAAAAAGTGCTTAATTTTTACAGTCATTATTTATAAATGATTTAGTCATTGTTTGCCCATTGTAAAATCTTTCCACCCCTTGATTTATATTATGACATTTATCACATGGTGAGTGACATTTTTACTACTGGAAGGTGATGTCAGTGGAAGGAGATGCTGCAGTTTTGGCAGTTGTAAACAGCTGTTATTTCCCAAAATGCAACCAGGCTCCCACAGTGTGATGTCAGAACCATGGTCCTGACATCACACTTTGGGAGGGGTTTCTCCACAATATCAGCCACACAGAGCCCCCTGATGAGCCGTTTGTGAAAAGGTAAAGATTCTTGTTTACGGTTTCTCTTTAAAATGAAGCGAAGGTTAGGGGGGATATGGAGGCTGCCTGACAGTCCTGCTGATCAGAGCTGTAATTAATGTAATCATAGGGCCCCCCCAGAGAAACTTTGACGGGACCCCTAATGTGTATACCTCTTTCCCCTGCCTACATCTGGTGGTGACCCACACAGCCAGCGTGGACATCCTGCTCTTCACACCCATAAGCATAGCCACAACAGCACCTGATCTGAATAATGGACCCCTTTATCGGAGCGAGTGAAGTGGTAGTTGGGGCCCCCTTACAGCTCTATGCCCCCCTGCAGTCGCAGGGGCTTCTCCCTTCTGGTTACGCCCCCTGCTGCTGGTTTTTTTGGTCAGTAGTGTCTGAATTACGCACCTGAATCATGCATGCAGCTAATCATGTAACACTTTAGTGAGAAACGTCTGATCAGCATGCATGTTTAGGGTCTGTGGCTAAAGTACTAGAGGCTATGGATCAGCAGAGTAGCCAGGCAATGTGCATTGCTTTTCTGGGTCCCCAGCAGGAGAGGAAGCGGCCGGGAGTTCCACACCAAATTCCGGATGGAGTTATATAGGCTATCTACTAAATCACAGTTACCAGGCATAGATTTTATTGACCTGAGTGAGCAGGAAAGCACCTGTGAAACGCATTGTCTGCTATTGTGCAGTAACCGTATTTAAAATTGTTAAATTATTTGCCTGCTAATCAGGCAAGGCTAACTCTGGGTCTTGGTCTCACTCTCGTAACATTTTGGTTGGGGTTATTAGCTTGGTTTAACCAAGGGCCTCCAGGGGTAGATAACATGTTTTAAAATCAATATAAAACTAAAATATAAGAGGTGGATTACATCATGGAAGGAACAACCAGATAATATGGAAAAAAAGAACATAATGACACTATGACGATGCATTTCACGAGATCGAATGCCCACTTCCTCAGGCCAATATTCCAAGCGCCTTCAGTCCTACGTGTTTCTAAAGCATTTCCTAGGAGCCCACAGCTCCTCTCGCATTCCTTAATTTCTGTGGTTTAAGGGCTCTTTTCCACTGTGAAATGCGATCATGATTGCGATCGCGATTCCGATCGCAATCGCGTTTCAATTTCCACCATGCGATTGCGATTGCGATTGAGCTACTATACTCATTATAGTCCAGCTCAATCGCATACAAAACGCGGCAGGACGACGATTGCGCTTTGACCAAAATCGCATCGCAATCGGATCGCACTAATGGAAATTGCTGCTGCAGTTTCCATTAGTTTAATGTACCTTGCAATTTGCGATCAGAAGCAAATCGCAAATCGCAGGCTAGTGGAAAAAGGCCCTTAGTGACTCACACATATCGGCAGTCCCCCCCCCCCCCCCCCCCCAAAAAAAAAACAGAGCTTTAAATCAGCCCATAGGCATACTAGCTCACAACCCACTGATATCATAAATTACCTGTCGCGGCATACTCCTTTGTGCCTGTGTCTGCATTCTGCCTGGTGCCCTTATGCGGCATGCAGACAGATGAGAGTAGAGTTGTACGGGCAAAAGGGGATGAGCGTGTGCTCATGAGTTCATGTCCAAGTGTTGTAGTCATGTGCTCGCTGCACTGCGCGGGGGAAAGCGGCCGTGTGCATGTGTAGGGGGGGGGGGGTGAGGCAGGTCATGGCCAAGGCCTAGTACCGTTTTTTTTCCTGAAGCATGGAGCAGAAGTGAGGACAGGTCTTCACCAGTGGACCCCGCAAGGGAAGATGGGTTGACTATTTTGCTGCCTGGTGTCCACCAGGTCACAACCACCAGGGCTAACCCAAAAGAACAGGAGGGGCGAACCCTGCAATGAGGAAAGAGAGACAAACTAACGATCAACGTGGTTGAAGACTGGACTGGTGGTGTGAAAGGACTAAAGTGACAGGACGGGCAAGAAAGACTGGTGTAACGGCAACTGGCGTGACTGAACTGAAGAATCTGACTGGTATTTGGACTGAGCGTACCAACTGAACTGGACTGGACTGACAAGAGTAAACAGACAGGACTGAACTGACTGAACTGCCAAAACTGACAAAAGATGTGACACTAGTCACAGACGGCGTGGCAACACGCGGCAGCTGCTCAAGACAAAACCGCATTAAGCAGTGCTTGCCAGTGCTGTAGTCCTGCCACCTCCCCCCCCCCCCTGCCACAGCTAAAAGTCTGAGGAAGGGGGATGCCTGTGAATGCCTCTGTGCAAAGCGAATGTCCCCGTCATCTTGGGAGGCTTCCGGGATCAGTGTTCTGAGAGGCAAACTCTGGACTTCGGAAACGGTGAGTGCAACAAATAGTTAAACTAATGTCATGGTCTATGTAATTTCCATATTGAATAATGTATATGAGTACGGTGTACTGTACCGCTATTGGACCCATTTTATCCCAGCCAATCCTACCCATCAGTAGACCGTTACTACATTACACAGCAATAACTGTCTGGTGAAGCCAACATTTGCATTTAGTGCACAGAGAACGCCTACAGTGATCGTCACCATCAGGTGTTGCGTTTTCATTTAGACTGCCCAGGAAAGTTCGCTGGTGTGGAAACTAAAAGATGAACAACACCATCTGCTGCTCAGAGCATGGGACACAAGCCAGATCACCTATCTCATATTTACAGGATTTCCACCGCAACGAAGAGTACAAATGAACTGGGCTCCTTAAATACTGCTCTGACAGCAAGCACTAGGTGATCTGATACAGAACAAGGCCCTGATTCCTTGGAGAGGATTAGAGAAGAAACAAAGTTCATGGTCATTTGCTAAATGATATTGTTTCATAGAGTGATGAATCATCTCTGCTCTGTGAAGGAATCTTGAGCTAATGTGAAAACTATGAGGACAAACTCCAAAGACAAGTTCATTTTCTGGTTCCAAACGGACCTCAGCTCATTTTTCTAGCACAGGTCAGACTCTGGTTACTGATCGTATGCTCTGCAGAGCTGGAACGCTCTGTTTGAGATAAAGTGTCCCTCGTGGGACCACAGCAGCTTTATACCAGTTGTCTGGTTCACCCCTGATTTTTCTCCAGAGTTCCAAACTGACACTTTTTCGGACGGACACTCAGCTCTGGCTCTTCCCGCTTATTCAAGGATACCCGAACTAACATGTGACATGATGAGATAGACATGTGTATGTACAGTGCCTAGCACAAAAATAACTATGCTGTGTTCCTTTTTTTCTTTCTCTGCCTGAAAGAGTTAAATATCAGGTATGTAAGTGGCTGACTCAGTCCTGACAGGAAGTGACTACAGTGTGACCCTCACTGATAAGAAATTACCCTTTTTACATCTTTCTTGCTCTCAGAAGCCATTTTCTGCTAAGTGTTTTATAGTTGGAATTTCTTATCAGTAAGGGTCACACTGTAGTCACTTCCTGTCTGAGTCAGGACTAAATCAGCCACTTAAATACCTGATATTTAACTCTTTCAGGCAGAGAATAAAAAAAAGGAACACAGCATAGTTAGTTATTTGTGTGCTAGGCACTGTACGTACACGTCTATCTCATGTCACATGTCAGTTTGGGAATCCTTTAAGCTCTGGCAGCCGGGGACACGCGTGGCCCTGAGTCGTTCGTAGTGGCAGGGAAGCAGAGCGGGAATGCTCCAGACATTGCTTCTGCCAGCACCCATTCTGGAGGAGCGAACGGCAGGATTCCCTGCCGCTACAAACGACACTGGGGGACACGTGTGTCTCTGGCTGCCAGAGCTGAAGGAGGTGGGCAGGGGGAGGAGCCAGAGCAGAGGAGCCGGCTTCATTTCTTACATTATTGCTGCCTGGGAACCCGGAATCTTAACCTCCCTAGCGTTCTGGACGAGCTAGGCCCGTCCAGAGACGCCGGAGGTCACCGTTTAGGCCCCGCTGGGCCGATTTGAATAATTTATTTATTTTTTAAACACGCAGCAAGCACTTTGCTTTCTTACCCGATCGCCGCCACTCGCCACCGATCCGCCATGATACAGGGCCCCCCCAGCCGAGACCCCGTGCGATGCCTGGTCAATCAGTGCCAGGCAGCGCTGAGGGGTGGATCGGGTCTCCCTGTGACAACAAGACGTCGATGACGTCACCACGTTCGTCGCCATGGTGATGGGGGAAGCCCTCAAGGAAATCCCGTTCAGAACTAGAGTTGGGCCGAACCTCCGATTTTAGGTTCGCGAACCGGGTTCGCGAACTTTCGCGGAACGTTCGGTTCGCGTTAAAGTTCGCGAACCGCAATAGACTTCAATGGGGATGCGAACTTTGAAAAAAAAAAATAATTATGCTGGCCACAAAAGTGATGGAAAAGATGTTTCAAGGGGTCTAACACCTGGAGGGGGGCATGGCGGAGTGGGATACACGCCAAAAGTCCCCGGGAAAAATCTGGATTTGACGCAAAGCAGCGTTTTAAGGGCAGAAATCACATTGAATGCTAAATGACAGGCCTAAAGTGCTTTAAAACATCTTGCATGTGTATACATCAATCAGGTAGTGTAATTAAGGTACTGCTTCACACTGACACACCAAACTCACCGTGTAACGCACCGCAAACAGCTGTTTGTACTAGTGACGGCCGTGCTGGACTGGTGCGCACCATGGCGAGAGTGCAGGTTTTTGTGGCTTTACAGCCCATATGGTCGGCCTGGCTGATGTAGCTGAATGACAGAACAGTGACTGTCCAGCTGATCAAATTTGGTCTGACCACAATGAAGCAACGACCTTATTATCTTTTGTGTGCCCCCCGAGACACTCATCTAGGCGCCGGTCATTGCTTCATTGTGATACGCAAGCCCCTTCACCACGGCAAGGTAATGATCACGAAGGGGAATGGGCGCATGTACATGCCTTTTCTTTTGTTGTTGCAGCTGCCCTCAGTGCAGCCAGAAAAATTAGGCAGTCATGTACACGCACCATACAAATTATTACAGCGGCCGCTGCTAGCAGCGGCCTAAAAAATTCAGCAATCCGCCTGGAGTCCCGGACCCTGTTGGTGGTGGCGGAGAAGGTAGTGAAGCGGCCTGCAGGCAGACATGCTGTGTGGAGGGACTGGGAGCGACTTAGTCTTTTTGGGGCAGGCCAGGCAGCCAGTCACACGGCGTGCAGGCAGAGATGCTGTGTGTGCGGGGACTGACTTAGTCTTGGGGCGGGCAGCAGCCCTCCGGGATCCATGCCTCATTCATTTTGATAAAGGTGAGGTACTTAACACTTTTGTGACTTAGGCGACTTCTCTTCTCTGTGACAATGCCTCCAGCTGCGCTGAAGGTCCTCTCTGACAGGACGCTTGCGGCAGGGCAGGAGAGAAGTTGGATGGCAAATTGGGACAGCTCTGGCCACAGGTCAAGCCTGCGCACCCAGTAGTTCAAGGGTTCCTCATCGCTGTTCACAGCAGTGTCTACATCCACACTTAAGGCCAGGTAGTCGGCTACCTGCCGTTCCAGGCGTTGGTGGAGGGTGGATCCGGAAGGGCTACGGCGAGGCGTTGGACTAAAGAACGTCCGCATGTCCGACATCACCATGAGATCGCTGGAGCGTCCTGTCTTTGACTGCGTGGACACGGGAGGAGGATTAGTGGCAGTGGTACCTTGCTGGCGTTGTGCCGTCACATCACCCTTAAAGGCATTGTAAAGCATAGTTGACAGCTGGTTCTGCATATGCTGCATCCTTTCCACCTTCCGGTGAGTTGGTAACAGGTCCGCCACTTTGTGCCTGTACCGAGGGTCTAGTAGTGTGGCCACCCAGTACAGCTCATTCCCCTTGAGGTTTTTTATACGGGGGTCCCTCAACAGGCAGGACAGCATAAAAGACGACATCTGCACAAAGTCGGATCCAGTACCCTCCATCTCCTCTTGCTCTTCCTCAGTGACGTCAGGTAAGTCAACCTCCTCCCCCCAGCCGCGAACAATACCACGGGAAGGTTGAGCAGCACAAGCCCCCTGCGACGCCTGCTGCGGTTGTTGTCCTGCCGCTGTCCCCTCCTCCTCCTCCTCCTCCTCCCCCAAAGAAACACCTTGCTCATCATCCTCTGAGTCTGACTCGTCTTCTGCACACGACCTCTCTTCTTCCTCCTCCTCCCCCCTCTGTGCTGCCGCAGGTGTTGAGGAAACAGCTGGGTCTGATGAAAATTGGTCCCATGCCTGTTCCTGCCGTAACGGTTCCTGGTCACGCTCATTCGCAGCTTCATCCGCCACTCTACGCACAGCACGCTCCAAGAAGTACGCGTAGGGAATTAAGACGCTGATGGTGCCCTCACTGCGGCTCACCAGGTTGGTCACCTCCTCAAACGGCCGCATGAGCCTGCATGCATTTTTCATCAGTGTCCAGTTGTCGGGCCAGAACATCCCCATCTTCCCAGACTATTTCGTTCTACTCCAGTTGTAGAGGTACTGGGTGACGGCTTTCTTCTGTTCTAGCAGGCGGGAGAACATGAGCAGGGTCGAGTTCCATCGAGTGGGGCTATCGCAAATGAGGCGTCTCACCGGCATGTTGTTTTTACGCTGAATTTCTGCAAATCGTGCCATGGCTGTGTAAGAGCGCCTCAAATGCCCACAGAACTTCCTGGCCTGCTTCAGGACATCCGCTAAGCCAGGGTACTTTGCCACAAATCTTTGAACCACTAGATTCATGACATGTGCCATGCAGGGTATGTGTGTCAGCTTCCCCATATGCAAAGCGGCAAGCAGATTGCTGCCGTTGTCGCACACCACGTTGCCTATCTCCAGGTGGTGCGGGGTCAGCCACTCATCCACCTGTTTCTTAAGAGCAGCCAGGAGAGCTGCTCCAGTGTGACTCTCCGCTTTGAGACAAGCCATGTCTAAGATGGCGTGACACCGTCGTACCTGGCATGCAGCATAGGCCCTGCGGAGCTGGGGCTGTGTAGCTGGAGAGGAGAACTGCCACTCAGCCAAGGAGGAGGAGGAGGACAGCGAAGAGCATGTAGCAGGAGGAGAGGAGGTGGCAGGAGGCCTGCCTGCAAGCCGTGGAGGTGTCACAATTTGGTCCGCCGCTTTCTGCTTGCCATCGTTCACCACCAGGTTCACCCAATGGGCTGTGTAGGTAATGTAGCGGCCCTGCCCGTGCTTGGCAGACCAGCCATCCGTGGTCAGGTGTACCCTTGACCCAACGCTCTTCGCAAGAGATGACACCACTTGCCTCTCAACTTCACGGTGCAGTTGGGGTATGGCCTTTCTCGAAAAATAAGTGCGGCCTGGCATCTTCCACTGCGGTGTTCCGATGGCCACAAATTTACGGAAGGCCTCAGAGTCCACCAGCCGGTATGGTAACAGCTGGCGAGCTAACAGTTCCGCCACGCCAGCTGTCAGACGCCGGGCAAGGGGGTGACTGGCCAAAAGTGGCTTCTTCCGCTCAAACATTTCCTTCACGGACACCTGACTGCTGCTGTGGGCAGAGGAGCAGGAACCGCTCAAGGGCAGAGGCGGAGTGGAGGAGGGTGCCTGTGAAGGTGCAAAGGAGAAAGCGGCAGAAGCAGATGATGCACCTGAAGGAGGAAGAGGAGAAGGAGGGTGACTTTTCTTTTGTGTGCTGCTGCTGCTTTTGCTCAGGTGGCCATCCCATTGCTGTTTGTGCCTTTTCTCCAGGTGCCTTCGTAAGGCACTTGTCCCTACGTGAGTGTTGGCCTTTCCACGGCTCAATTTTTGTTGGCAGAGCGAACAGATGGCTTTGGTCCGATCTGAGGCACACACATTAAAAAATTTCCACACCGCTGAGCCACCCTGGGATGTGGGCACTATGGGGACCTCAGCAGCTGATGCTGAAGGGCAAGTTGGCTGGCTGTACATAGGTGGCGATACATGGTGCCGGACTCTGCCACCAGCTGTTTCTGACGAAGAGCTGCCCCAGCTTCTTTCAGCAACTTCTCTCCTCCTACTACTCTCTGACTCCCCCTCTGAACTGTCCCCCTCTTCATCTCCTCTATTGGGAACATACAGAGGATCCCTATTACCGTCATCATCGTAGTCATCCTGCCCAGCTTCGCTTGCCTCAGACAAATCCAAACTTGCACCATCAGTAGGTCCTTCATCCTCCTGACACGTTACATCCATAGTGTTGCCGCGTAACTCAGACATATTAGCTGGTGAAAATTCATCTGGCTGTAACAACAATGGCTGTGCATCAGTGATTTCAACACTAAATAATTCTTGCGAAGTGTCAAATGCAGCGGAAGTGGTGCTAGTAGTAGCGCTGGTGGCTGAGCAAGATGAGGTGTTCTGTGTCGCTAAATACTCAACCACGTCCTGACAATCTTGGGAGGTGATGGGACGTGCCTTCTTCCGAGCACTGTACTGTGGGCCAGATCCACACGAAATTACATTTACACGACCTCGCGCAGACCTGCCGGGTGGCCTTCCTCTGCCTCTGCCACTACCTCTTCCTCTTCCTCTACCTGTTTTGTCCATATTGGGTATGCACGGAGTGGTATATCACACTGCGTGCACTCACGTAGGTAGGTGGGTTCACTTAACTGCACAGGTATGCGCACTGATGCGGTGGGTTCACTGAACAGAACAGGTATACAGTGGCGGGTTCACAGAACAGGTATACAGTGGCGGGTCCACTGAACAGAACAGGTATACAGTGGTGGGTTCACAGAACAGGTATGCAGTGGCAGGATCACTGAACACAATAGGTATGCAGTGGCGTGTTCACTAAACAGGTATACAGTGGCGGGTCCACTGAACAGAACAGGTATACAGTGGCGGGTTCACTGAACAGGTATACAGTGGCGGGTCCACTGAACAGAACAGGTATACAGTGGCGGGTTCACAGAACAGGTATGCAGTGGCAGGTTCACTGAACACAACAGGTATGCAGTGGCAGGTTCACTGAACACAACAGGTATGCAGTGGCGGGTTCACTGAACAGGTATACAGTGGCGGGTCCACTGAACAGAACAGGTATACAGTGGCGGGTCCACTGAACAGAACAGGTATACAGTGGCGGGTCCACTGAACAGAACAGGTATACAGTGGCGGGTTCACAGAACAGGTATACAGTGGCGGGTCCACTGAACAGAACAGGTATACAGTGGCGGGTCCACAGAACAGGTATGCAGTGGCAGGATCACTGAACAGGTATGCAGTGGCAGGATCACTGAACAGGTATGGAGTGGCAGGATCACAGTACAGGTATGCAGTGGGCTGAGGGCTCACTGAACAGAACAGGTATGCAGTGGCAGGATCACTGAACAGGTATGGAGTGGCAGGATCACAGTACAGGTATGCAGTGGGCTGAGGGCTCACTGAACAGAACAGGTATGCAGTGGCAGGATCACTGAACAGGTATGCAGTGGCAGGATCACTGAACAGGTATGCAGTGGCAGGATCACAGTACAGGTATGCAGTGGGCTGAGGGCTCACTGAACAGAACAGGTATGCAGTGGCAGGATCACTGAACAGGTATGGAGTGGCAGGATCACAGTACAGGTATGCAGTGGGCTGAGGGCTCACTGAACAGAATAGGTATGCAGTGGCAGGATCACTGAACAGGTATGCAGTGGCAGGATCACTGAACAGGTATGCAGTGGCAGGATCACAGTACAGGTATGCAGTGGCAGGATCACAGTACAGGCAGGGCCGGCCCTAGACTTTTTGCCGCCTGAGGCAAATTTTTTTAAAAAATTGCCACCGCCGCCCCTCCCCCCCTCGGGGGGGGGGGGGGCGCTCTGGGGGGCCGCCGAGCTGGAGGGGTAGCTGGCAGGACGGGGGTATTGGGCCAGCGGCGGGGAGGGGGGTCGGACCCCCCCCCCCCTCCCTCGCCTGGGTCCCCCGTCCTCCGCTCCCCTCCAGCCTAAATAGACGCAGCCGTATATGTAAGAGGCACGGGCGGGGAGGACACTCACCTCTTCCCAGCATGCGCTCCACTGACATCACTTCCTGCAGCGTTGCAGGAAGTGATGTCAGTGGAGCGCACGCTGGAGCGAGGAGGAGGTGAGTGTCTCCCCGCCCGTGCCTCTTACATATACGGCTGCGTCTATTTAGGCTGGAGGGGAGCGGAGGACGGGGGACCCAGGCGAGGGAGGGGGGGGGTCCGACCCCCCTCCCCGCCGCTGGCCCAATACCCCCGTCCTGCCAGCTACCCCTCCAGCTCGGCGGGCCGGCTCCCCGCACCCACGGACGGGCGGGTGCCGCCCCTGGAAATTTGCCGCCTGAGGCAAAAGTTTCACCCCGCCTCATGAGCGGGCCGGCCCTGAGTACAGGTATGCAGTGGGCTGAGGGCTCACTGAACAGAACAGGTGTGCAGCCAGGAAGAAGTTAAGCCTAACTAATCTTTCCCTATATGAGAGACTGCAGCAGCTCGCCCTACTCTCACTAATGCAGGCACACGAGTGGCCGTAATGGCCGCCGCTGCCTGCCTTATATAAGGGGGGGGTGGGGCTCCAGGGGCTAGTGTAGCCTAATTGGCTACACTGGGCCTGCTGACTGTGATGTAGAGGGTCAAAGTTGACCCTCAGTGCATTATGGGGCGAACCGAACTTCTTCCGCAAAAGGTTCGCGTGCGGTACCCGCACGCGAACCACCTACGTTCGCGCGAACCACGTTCGCCGGCGAACCGTTCGGCCCAACTCTATTCAGAACGGGATTTCCGGACGGGTCATTGCGCCGGTGGCGATCGGAGGGCAGGAAGGGACGCCGCAGGGAGGAGGGAATCATGTAGCTAGCGCTAGGCTAGCTACATGAAAAAAAAAGTGCAAAAACTGTTCCCGCAGCCGCAGGGCCGCGGGAAACAGAACGCCAGGCAGGTTAATTAATTTTGCACTTTGGCCACAGTGAGACGGCCACTTTTAGTTTTGCCCGGCCAGAACCCAAAGTGGCCAGACTTCGGGTTCTGGCCGTAACATACATATTTTTCTACTGAAAACACTGAACTTTATTCCTCTCTATTTTATTTTCAAATGTTTAAAAGGGACCCTTAATTCAGGAATAAAAAAAAACAGTTTTACTCACCTGGGGCTTCTACCAGCCTCCTGCAGCTGTCCCGTGCCCTCGCAGTCACTCATGGAGCCTCCAGTCCCCCGCTGCCAACTAGTTTTGTCTTCTCTGACAGGCCCCGACAGGGAGCCGGCGGGCTTTCTGCACCTGCGCAGGCCGGGACACGCTTATCCTTCTTTATGTTCCTGTCCTTAATAGCATCCTGCACAGGCACAGGATGCTTTTGTGGACGGGAAAACCAAAGAAAAATATGCGTGGCAAGGCCTGTCGGGCCTGACAGCGAAAACTAAACTAGCTGGCAGCTGGGGACCGGAGGCTCCATGAGTGACTGTGAGGGCAAGGGACAGCTGCAGGGGGCTGGTAGAAAGCCCCAGGTGGGTAAAATGATTTTTTTATTCCTGGATTAAGTGTCCCTAATGATGATAGAAAGGACCTATGTGGATTATAAAACTATGTCTGTCGCTTATGATTTTTTATGGTATGTGTGACTAGTGGTGTGGTTGTGTGGTTGGAGCGTAAGTAGAAGTGTGACAGGGGAATGTCTTCGAGGTGTCCCTTTTTCTTCCATACAAAAATGGGTAAGCACCATCATTAATATATTGAGTTTATATGACCTTAAGAAAGTCAACAGTATTCAAATATATTGGAGTGTGCAGAAAGGATCAAAATCTGATCCAACAAATCAAAGAAAAAGTAGATCTTATGTAAGAACCGCACCATTACACCAAAGTAGGAAAATACAAAACAAGCTTTATTGAGAACTATAATGAGCACAACATGTTAAAAACATTTAAAATAAAAGAGGAGGATACACATTAATAAATCACCAGCAAATGTGAACCTTAAGCTCTCCAATTATGATAATATGAACTTATGCACAATATATGAGCCGAAAGAAGCCGCTGTTTCGGTGAATTGCGACAGTTCTTAGGGCTGGTGCACACCGAGCGGCTTTTTCAACGTTTCTGCAGCCGCTTGCGGTTGCGGATACGCTTGGTCAATGTATCTCAATGGGGTGGTTCACACCAGAGCGGGAGGCGTTTTGCTGAAACGCATACTCCCGGGGTGAGGCATTTTTGGGATTGCGGATGCGTTTCTGCCTCAATGGGAAGTATAGGAAAAACGCAAACCGCTCTGAAAAACGCCTGTTCAGAGCGGTTTTGCCGGCGTTCTTGTTACAGAAGCTGTTCAGTAACAGCTTTACTGTAACAATATATGAAATCTACTACACCAAAACCGCTACACAAAACCGCAAAACGTTAGCTGAAACGCTACAGAAAAAGAAGAAAAGGCGTTTCAAAATCTGCTAGCATTTTGCGGATCTGCTAGCTGTTTTTGGTGTGCACCAGGCCTTAGCGAGGTTGCTTCTCTCTTCTCCAGTCTCCACATGCCTCTACTTCCTTGGCAAGCCTGCGCTATCTCGAGCGGTTTCACACTAGTTCCCACTGCGCCACTGTGCGCATCTCCCTTCACTCATTCATCTCTTTTCTTCATTTGCACACATACTTTTTCTGCCTTTCACTTTTGACTACTGATCTCCAATCTTTACACATATTGGTGGCCCTACTCTGGTTACATTTGCACTCACTGCTGGCCTGTGTTCCTACATTTGTCACGCAGTCTCTATATGTCACTGTGTTTCACTTTTCTGGCTTACCTTTTGAGGCATTCATTATCCTTATAGTGTGCATAAGTTCATATTGACCCAACTGGTCAATGTTACCACTTCCATGTAGTGTAAGGGTCAACAGATTATGAATACTATGAACAGGTTGTATACAGAGGCGGGACAAGGTCCTCCAGCATCCAAGGCTGAGACACCAAAGTGCGCCCCTCCATCCCTGCCACCCCAGCCGTCACACACTGGTTGCTATTAGACTAAGAGGTGCCACAGGGCCCACAACCTCCCCAACACCTTAATATCTAGTTATCTGGCTTGCAGTCACTGCTATGTATCCCCTTTTCTTATTTCTTTCTGCTTCAAACACAATTAGGAAAGACAGCTGAATGAATTGTGCGCCCCCTCCTACACTGCACCCTGAGGCTGGAGCCTCTCCAGCCTATGCCTCGGCCCGGCCCTGGTTGTATAGATATGAATTCTGACTTTCTACTTAAAATTGTGAAATTCCAATGCAAAAGTCGAAATATGGAATCTTGCAGAATCTGTGTGTTCATTCCTATTTAGCATGCAAGAAATCTAATGACCATACGCATTTAACTTTTACTCCTGAGTTTTCTCCAAGGAGATATTTTTTTCATCTTCTACTTAGAATAACTTTTAAGACTTTGCAATTGAAAAGTACCAAAAAGTAGATGAAAAAGTGTTATCAAAACTATCTTAAAAATTTTTTCTTGCTTGCTGGTGATTTAAAAGGCATTTTATTGACAAACTGGAAAAGATCACTTGAATCAGAAGAACATCAAAATCACTGCAAAATCATTCTCGACGATTTTGCCATGTTTTTTTTTTTAAAACGTCTGCGATTTTCATTCAAGTTCATGGAAGAATATTTTGAAACGCTGCAAAGTACTAAGAAAATATTTGCGAAAATACAATGTATTTTTGCAATATGGCAAAAATGCAAAAATCTGTATTTTTACCGTGACAATGCGCGATATTGTTTCTTTTTACCACAAAAATGTATTTCTCAAGTCAATGAGAAAAGAATTTTGGCATTTTTGCTCATAATAATAATAATAATCCTACCTAATAATTTGTAAGTGTCCCTGCGTCCCTTCCGTGTGTCAGTGCTTTTGCGCTACTGCCCATGTGAAGCACTGACAGCCGTTGGGACAGGACGCAGGGTGGGCGGGCCGGCAGAGCGGGCATGTGTGTGCGCACACGCGGTGGTGACAGACCTAGAGTCCTTTTCAAAACGGGCTTAGGTCACTGTTATTTTATTATTATTATTATTATTATTATTATTATTAATATTTTCCTGGTTGGAAAACCCAACTATCGCCTCTCTTGACCCTGCCATCCCTCCACCCACTTCACACCTCATCAACCCCTGCCACTCAATCCTCACACACTTGTCATACCCCATCCTTGGTCTCAAGTGATGTCATTGCTTGGTCTCTGTGCGCACAATTCCTGAGACCAGGTAGTGATCACATCGGGGAAGGGTGGTGAAGACAAAAATTCTGGTCCAACTTTGGAACCTTGTTCAGGACAGCTAGGTTTTTTAACAGCAGCCAACATAGATTTAGAAAACTATACTATTCAGGTAATAGCATGGACATGGGCGGGAGCACAAGTTTTACACTTTACCCCCCTCCCAACACGCTGTCTGTAGAATATACAAATGACCAAAACCAGATTTCCTTGCACACATAAAATAACATTAGGTGGACAGCAAGGGATTGTTTGTAAACATTTACTACTATGTATAGCATATATAGAGGTGATCATTACCACTACTACAGCATAAAAAAAGTAATGCAGCACCTGGAGAAGAGCCATATGTGGGCCTCTTTGTTCCTGGGGCCCCGGTGCAGTCACAGACTTTGCACCTCCTATGTAGACAGCCTTCGTATGACACAAGAAAGCAGTGACAAACTACAGGGAACATTAGTAGTGATAGTGGGGTAACTGATAACACAAACCGCACTTTTTGGGGTTTTTTTGTTTATTTGGGAGGGGGGAAGGGAGGGGAATGTTTTTTCAATCGCGCGCGTGTGTGTGTGTGGGGGGGGGGGGGGGGGGTGTTTGGGAAAGTAAACCCTTCCAAACTCCACCCAAAATGGAATTTTGGAGTTGAGATTAAGGCTAGGTTCATCGCCGCCCATTCGTACCATGATCGGTGAATGGGAACACATGTCCCCATTCAATGATCAAAGTGCCTGAGATCAAAAATCATCAGCATCAGTGAGATGTCGGTGGTCATTGACATAGTGAAAGTAAAACCATACACAATGCATCCTGTGAACTGTTCACAAAACACAGGAATAGTGGGGGTGGGGGACATCTAGTGGCCAAAACTAAAAAAACACCCTATATACATTAAGGCGTAACTGTCAGGCATAAAATCAATTCTTTATTTGTATCTGGTAAACAAATCATAAGGATGCTAAGCATGCAATCCAGAAGCTAAAAATCACTCTTACTTTTCTTATCCATAAAAGATCATTCCCCAGTTTCCCTGCCACATATTTGGTACATCTGCCGCACAAAGAAAGCCGCAGGGCATGCTGGGTTGTCTTTTTTCTTCTTTACTTTCCCCTCAGACCTAACTAATGCAGCCTGATTGGCTGAAGCCTCTTTCCCTCCTGTTTCCCCCTTCCACACCTCTGTTCCCCTCTGATTGGCCAATATTTCTCAATGCCCCTTCTACTGTAGAGCTTGGTGGGAGTGTCTGAAGACTGGGAGGAGGGCAGCCAATGCAAACACAGACAGAGAAAGGGAGAAAATGATGTCAGGATTGGCTTCAAGATAGAGTCAAGATGGAAGATCCTAAGGATTTTCTCTTTTTTAAGGCTGCTTTCACAGGGAGACTTTACAGGTGCACGTTAGTGCAGCCTGTAACGCTCCCCAACGCACAGCGATGTAACTGCAATGGGCTGTTCACAGTGCCCACGTTGCGTTACATTGTAACGCTGCACGTCAATCTAAAGTGCAGCATGCTACGGCGTTAGAGCGGCTTTGACGTCACTGGCGGGACCACATGATGCGGAGTGTTCCGCTCACGTGGTCTCCACCAGTGCATGCGTACTATAGTACGTATCACAGACACATCAAAGAGCCGCTTGACGCGGCTCTTTGCTAACGTCCTCTGCCACCACCACCATGCGTTGCGTTAGGTGCACGTTATGCGACCTTAACGTAGCACCTAACACAATGTCTTAGTGTGAAAGAAGCCTTACTATAAAAAAAAATCAGTAACATCAAAATGGGGAGAGTGCAATACATATGCAAGTATTTATCTTCTTATATATGTGGTGGTGGTGTGTGTGTGTGTGTGTGTGTGTGTGTGTGTGTGTGTGTGTGTGTGTGTGTGTGTGTGTGTGTGTGGTGGGGGGGGGGGGGGTTCTGAGTTAGTATGGCTGACAGCTCCTCTTTAAATGAAAGAAAAATAAATCTCCCATTAATTAAATTACCTACAGGAGCACAATGCAGCAGAATCTAAAGTTCTGACCACATTACCTGACTGTTGCATCGCATACAGTGACACATGCAGTGAATGAAACGTATGCATCACCGCCGCAGTTCATGCATACAAATGCATTGGAATGCCGCACACCTTTAGACCGCACTGAAATGGCCCCACTGCAAAAGTCTCATTGCTTTGCAACATTCCGCAATACAATGTGGCCAATACGTGACACCACTATGCCTCACTGCAAACGTAGGCTCAAAGTGAATCTGGTATAATTGCATATGGAGGGGGAGAAAATCCACTGACACAGCAATGAGATGAAAACACCAAGAAGTGATTGGATGGATTAAGCACTGTCGACAGCCAATCTGATTTTATTGGAAGATGACCTGCTTAATATCCAAATAACGAGGTCTAGAATTTCGTTAAACACACAGAGCTAAAATAATCTTGCACAGAAAGAAACACAAACCAGATCCAGAGAGCGCAAGAGTCCGCCTGAGCCGGGACCCAGAGTCCTACATCCGCTTATGTCATTCATTTACATAGGTGAAATCAAATTCTCAGATGCATTTATCTCAACTCTCCCTCCTCTAGCATTACAATACAAATAATAAATTCCATTTCCTCCGCTATGTTTTCCCCTTAATTTGTTTTCCTTCAACAAGGTTTTGCATCTGATGATTTATATAAAAGCTGTAACACTTGCCAGATGGTCCATTGTAATTTTTTTCTTCCCTTCCTCGGTGTAAGTGGGTTTGGCTTGCTTCCCCTGTAATAAGCATGTTTAACCACTTCTTTTGTGGGAATGAGCTATTTGGCCTCTTGCATTTGTTAAGCTAAAGTTATTTTAGTCTGTTTCAAGAATGCAAACTGTACTGCCAATTTTCTCTCTTTTTTTATTATTTTTTTTTTTTTATTTTATTTCATTCTTTTTTCCCTCTTGCAGAATAACGTCAAAATGTGGGAAATGCAACATAAAAAATCTAATAAGAGTGACCAGGAAACTGTCAGGTTTTCATGAAAAAGGCATTGATGTCTTGCAGAGATCAATGGCTCCTTTTACCGATCACATTGATTGCCGTCCGGCATGCCAAAATCCTCTAAAATTTAATACAGGCTGAAAAGGACAATCACCCTTGGACTTTTTGGATTCCCATTTATCATCCAATTTTCCGGCAACAACAATGTAAGCCAAAATAATCCTAAAATGTAGAACTATCTAAGTTACAAATCCCCCCCACCCCCCTTTTTTTCCCCCTTGGAAACTCAAAGACAGCCAAAAGCTTATAAATAATGTAGTAAATCCAATAGCAGCATGTCACAATTCTTTTGCTCTGATATTCATTCTTGCTTCCAAGAATCTTTCAGCCAATGTAAAACTTTAAATATTGTATTATATTCATGCTATAATAAAGTTATACTATGTAAAAGGATTTACCAGAAGAAAAAAAAAGTCCTGCAAGATCTTTGAAAGAAACATTGTTTGCTTAATTTAATTTCATTTTAAATAGGTACATGTGAACGGATGTCATCTTTAAAATTCCCAATCCAGAAACATTTATAAGGATTTAAAAAGAACACTATTTAAAATTAATAATACTTGCAAAATTAAAAAAGAATGTAAAATATAAAAAGGAAAAATACCGTATTTTTTGGACTATAAGACTTTCCTGACCATAAGATGCACCTAAACCTGGTGCATCCACGGTGAAGGGGCATCTTGTGGATTATGCCAGCTTTGTACCTTGTGCACCCCTGTGTGTCTCTGTGTGTCCTCCTCTGCAGGGAAGTCCCCGACAGTGCGTCAGATTGGAGATTCATACGGGCAGCCGTTCACAAGCCAGGAACTCCCTGCATTTGGACTATAAGATGCAGTGACTTTTTCCCCCCACTTTTGGGAGGAGAAAAAGTGATTCTTATAGTCCAGAAACTACAATACCTACTGTATCAATTTATAATTTACAAGTGTTCTTTAGTGACTTCTAGTGGCCTACTCACACCTCCAGTCAGTAACACACACCCTTATTTCACATGTGTTCATGCTGTCAGCTGAAGCCACGCCCCCATGATGACATGGCTGTTCGTCTGATATTATGATTTGGTGCAGATACCAATTTATATTTTAATGTAGCTCAAATAGCAACTTTTTTATTCCAAAACACTAACGTGCATAATTATCTTTTTTTTAAACTTCCAACTGCTATGCAAATGAAATGTAGCATCTGCTGCATTTGCTAATCTTCATCAATTTGCATAAGCTTAGTATAAAATTGCATCAACTTTAATTATTATTAGCATCTCTCTGACCATCTTTTCTAAAACCTAAGGCCACACTTGCAGAAAATCATCAGGTTTTTTTTTTTTGCATTTTTTAGCTGCGTTTTTGCATGTGCATTTTTCATGCGTTTCCGTTTTTTTAAATCAATATTCATATTTATCAAGTAAAAATAATTTTCAAATTCGTTTTTAGCTTGTGTGGGCAAAAACGCTTCAGAAATGCATGCTACTTTCACCAGAGAAAAGCACTGCAATGTATGTAAGAGAACAACGCATCTAAAAACACATTGACTTACACATACCAATGCATTTTTTGTGCGGTCCATAGACTGTCATGTATGTTTTTGCATATGTTTTCTAAAACTTGTGCTATTCAAACAAAAATGATGTAAAGCCGGTGCTAGCTGTGGCTAAGTATGGCCCATTGGATGAGTGTTATGCCCACGGTGCTGCTCCCTCCACTGGGTGGTGCCAGAGATCTAGCATATGAAAAACAAGAGAACGAGGGTGTGCTCCTATGGTGCATTAACCTTTTATTCGACAATTCCACGCTAAAAACAATTGCACATACAATGAGTGTGCAGTTATCGCACATGTAGAGGGCCGCCAGAGAGTATCACCCACTTCCTGAGCCTGGCCAGGGCTTCAAGGATCCGTATTCCGGAAGAAGGCGTGGCTAAGCGCCGAAACGCGTTGTGACGATCAGACGGCTTGCAGAGAGGTGTAGGAGCCGGCGGTTGGTCCCCAGTCCACTTGCTTTCCATCGCATACGGATCCTTGAAGCCCTGGCCAGGCTCAGGAAGTGGGTGATACTCGCTGGCGGCCCTCTACATGTGCGATAACTGCACACTCATTATATGTGCAATTTTTTTTAGCGTGGAATTGTCGAATAAAAGGTTAATGCACCATATTGCTATTCAAACAAGTGTGACTTTGGCCTAAGGGTGCATACACACATTCAATTTTGATTGGGCAATGATTGGCCAATTTACCACCAAAGTCTGTTGGCCCTCATACTACTAGGGATGATCGGAAAATTCCGCGGAATTATTAATTCTTCCTCCTCCTCCTCCTCCTCCTCCTCCTCCATTTTCAAAACAGCTTATATACCATAGCTGGGATTTGAACCCAGGACGCAGTGTGTAGTAGGTAGCTGTCTTACCCTCTAGACCATGAAGCACACTACATGCTAAAGCTGGCAGTAGAATAAACCATACTTCCATTATGATCAATTCGATAGAAAAAGTAGCATGATTAAGGATTTGTACTTTTTGAAAAGCATGCTTATATACCATAGCTGGGATTTGAACCCAGGACCTAGTGTGTAGTAGGGGGGTGTCCAATCGATTGCATTTGGTTGAACAACCTCCGGAACTGGGAGAGAAAAAAAGGAAACAGGAAACACCAAGAGCAGTATTTCCAGGTAATGAAATGATGTGTGAAACAATTACTACTTACAACCTAGGGTTGCTATTAACCTTCTTGGTGGTAATCCTGAACTAGGGTTGGGGCAGAAAACTGCAGATAAGAGCTGTAATCCCGACCTCTGCTCGGGGTAGCCGCCGGAGGCTGTGTGCAGAGTATAGCACGCAGCAGGCGGTTTTACACTCCTCTCGGGGATCCCGACGTCGGCCGCCATTCTTCTTCCGCTCCTCCAGGGCTCTGCTTCCTGCTGGTGAGATCGTCAGTGTTGCCAACTCATCCCTTTAATTACTGACACATCTAAGTTATACATGTTCTGGGGCTATTTGCACATAATCAGTGCCTTAACTGCGTCTACCTAGCCACAAAACCTGTATAATTCATATGTGTCAGTAATTAAAGGGATGAGTTGGCAACACTGGAGATCGTTGGCTGTCGTCATGACGAGAGCTGGCAATTTTATATTAGTTTAATATTTTATTTTAGAGTTGCAGCACCACCCAGAGGATGGAGGCAGAACTGCAGCGCTGGAGCCAGGGAGGTGAGTGATTGCAGAACTGCTGCAGATCTCCCTGGCAGCATGATTTTTTTTCCAGGTTTTAGGGTCTGAATCTGAATGGGTGCAAAATTGCACCGCTTTCAGACCCTGAAATCCAGAAAGAATCATACCGCCAAGGGGGTTAAAGGACCACTATCGTGAAACTGTGTAAAATGTTAAATTAAAGCGGAATATAACCCTGCATTCCAACTTGCATTTCTAAAATATTATTTACAGCATATTATATGCAAAAAAGCATTTTTTTTACTAGACCAGCATTGGAAGGGTTAAACACAGAGGTTTAAAGTTCCGTGGAGAGATATGCAGAAGTTCAGATCGTTACATTCTATTTAGTTATATGTATCTATTGAGAAATGTTACACACTCTTTGGCTGTCCTCCAGCTCTTCTCAGTCAGAGGGAGTGAGTCACATTCAACACTTTATGTAAACAAAATGTATCTATTTTAGCTTTGGATGCTCTGCAGAAATCTCCAGGAACTTTAAAGCCCTGTGTAACCCTTCCAATGCTGGTCTAGTAAAAAAAAAAAATGCTGGTTGCATATAATATACTGTAAATAATGTTTTAGAGCAAAGTTGAAATGCAGGGTTATATTCCGCTTTAATGTAAAAACACGAGGTGTACATTTCTCCCTGAGTAAAATGCACAATGACTTCCTTTTTTTCCTTACAGTAAGCAGTAAAAGTCTGGCAGAACTGACAGGTTTTGGACTAATCTATCTCTTCTTCGGGAATTCTCAGTATCTCCTTTATACTTTACAAAAACACTCCCTGTAAGGGCCCATTCACACTTGAAAGCGCAAAACGCCGACGCTTACCGCCGGAGTTTTGCATGAGTAATTTTTCAGATTTAAAATCACTGAACACTGCGGCGATTTTTCCGCGATTGCATTTAGCGCTTCTATAGCACTGAAACACGATCGCCAGGAAAATCGCCTGAAAATGGTGCAGGCGACGCATTTGCCCAAGTAAGAACGGGCCCATAGACTTTTAATACACTAGCACTTTCAAAAGCGTCAAGTGTGAATGGGCCCTAAAGGATTTATGTAAAGATACCAGCTAGCCCCCTACACGTTTGCACACTGTTTTAGCAGTTGGACTGAGCAACTGCTGTTCAGTAAAATGCTTTTAAAAATAATAATCATAATAATAATAATTAAAAAAAAAAACTGAGAATCCTTATGAGGAAATGGACTAGTCCAAAACGTACCTACTGTACGTGACAGCAACATAGGAAAAAAAATAATAGCGCATTTTATTCTGAAACAAATGTACATTTTAGATGTAGGAATTTTTTGCAGTGGCGTACCTACCATAAGGCTGCAGGTAATGGCAGCACCGGGTGTAGCCATGGCTAGGGGTGCTGCGGTGGTGCTCAGCCACTGTGTTCTTCCACCTGGGACCTTTTCTCATAGTTTGGGGCAATATTCAGGAAAATAGCAGCAGGCAGTGCAGGGGACTGTACTACTTCCTGCACTAGATGCAGCACCCCTCCCCATTCCTTCCTGTCCCGTGGGCAATGTGTCTCCTCGCTCACTACACACAGCCTGCAGTGAGTGAATGTGCAGAGCAGCAGGGTGAGTAGAGAGAATGATTGCTGTGCTGCAGCTGGGACACTAACAGGGAGAGGTGGCAGGATGTGCTTAGTGCTCCTGTGGGCAGTGTGTCTCCTCGCTCTCTACACACAGCCTGCAGTGAGTGAATGTGCAGAGCAGCAGGGTGAGTAGAGAGAATGATTGCTGTGCTGCAGCTGAGACATTAGCAGGGAGAGGTGGCAGGATGTGTTTAGTGCTCCCGTGGGCAATGTATCTCCTCGCTCTCTACACACAGCCTGCAGTGAGTGAATGTGTAGAGCAGCAGGGTGAGTACAGAGAATGATTGCTGTGCTGCAGCTGGGACATTAGCAGGGAGAGGTGGCAGGATGTGTTTAGTGCTCCTGTGGGCAATGTGTCTCCTCGCTCTCTACACACAGCCTGCAGTGAGTGAATGTGCAGAGCAGCAGGGTGAGTAAAGAGAATGATTGCTGTGCTGCAGCTGGGACACTAACAGGGAGAGGTGGCAGGATGTGTTTAGTGCTCCTGTGGGCAATGTATCTCCTCGCTCTCTACATTCAGCCTGCAGTGAGTGCATGTGCAGAGCAGCAGGGTGAGTACAGAGAATGATTGCTGTGCTGCAGCTGGGACACTAACAGGGAGAGGTGGCAGGATGTGCTTAGTGCTCCTGTGGGCAGTGTGTCTCCTCGCTCTCTACACACAGCCTGCAGTGAGTGAATGTGCAGAGCAGCAGGGTGAGTAGAGAGAATGATTGCTGTGCTGCAGCTGGGACACTAACAGGGAGAGGTGGCAGGATGTGTTTAGTGCTCCTGTGGGCAATGTATCTCCTCGCTCTCTACACACAGCCTGCAGTGAGTGAATGTGCAGAGCAGCAGGGTGAGTAGAGAGAAGGATTGCTGTGCTGCAGATGGGACATTAGCAGGGAGAGGTGGCAGGATGTGTTTAGTGCTCCTGTGGGCAATGTATCTCCTCGCTCTCTACACACAGCCTGCAGTGAGTGAATGTGCAGAGCAGCAGGGTGAGTAGAGAGAAGGATTGCTGTGCTGCAGATGGGACATTAGCAGGGAGAGGTGGCAGGATGTGTTTAGTGCTTCAGAACTTGCCTGTCATTAGTAGCCATGTGCCCTGGCTGCTGTAATACCAGAGTGCCCGGGACAATTGATTATTTACCCTAATCAGAGTAATTAATCACCCAAACCTACAATTACACATAATTATGAATTCAAAATAGAATTTTGCATTTTTTACAGTAGCCAGTGATCTTCAATTAAGAAGTGTTGTGCGGAAAAAGAGGTGCAGGTTGTATCTCTTTTAAAAGGACAACTGAAGAGGAATATGGAGGCTGCCATATTTCCTTCCTTTTTAAGCAATACCAGTTGCCTGACTATTCTGATGATCCTCTGCTTGTAATAGCCGTGGACCCTGTACAAGCATATGCAGATTTGACAAGATTGGCCACATGTTTGTTTCTGGTGCTATTCAGACACTATTGCAGCCAAATAGACTAGCAGGGCTGCCAGGCAACTGGCATTGTTTAAAAGGAAATACATATAGAAGCCTCCATATTCTTCTTACGCAAGTTGGCCTTTAAATGCTATACAGAATTGAAGATGGCCCATGACAATGCAGCAACCCTATACTGAACATAAACTCTTTTGGGCAAAGAAAGAACAAAGGATTACAGTCTAGTCGTTTGTCTGCTTGCTACTTTACATACGCATGTCTATGGGCTGGTTCAGATGGACGTTTGGAGGCGTCACGTTCGTTGGCGTCGCGTTCGTTGGCTTTCAGCAGCGTTTGTGTGGCGTTTGGATGCGGTCGCGTTTTTTCTTCCCCTAGGGGGACATTAGCCGTCGCAGTTAACCGCCCCTGGAAGCTACATGTAGCTTCCAGGGGCTCCTTGAACGCCAGGGAAAAATGGGGACCAAAACGCCGCGTTCGTGTAAACGCGCTTGAAAGCTTGGTACAAACGCTCCCATTCACTTGAATAGGAGCGTTTAACACCAAGCCCCGAACGCTGGCTGTAAACGCTCTGCAAACGTCCGTCTGAACCAGCCCTAACTTATGTCACACGTCACCTCCTGTATCCTTTAACCACTACCATGGTAATTTTCACATTACTTTAGCAATAACTTTATCAATAATTATCACAACTAAATGATCTCTATATTTTCTTCAGGACAAAATGAGGCTTTTTGTGGCCGATATTGGTGATTAGTAATTACCTTATTTTCTATGCATTTTAAAAAGGAAAATAAGGAAAAAAATGGAAAAAAAATACACAATTTATCCCCTTCATACATTATAGCTGTAATGTAAACAGTTCTATTGAACATTAAACTCACACGTTTTATTTGTCTATCCCTACTGTTTACTTAAAAAGTCCATTTGTTTTGATAATGTATTAGATATAACAATTAAGTAATGTATACAATCTGCTGCTGTCTGCTCCTGGAATGTGTATTTTACACTGGTTTACTATTACTAATTAACTCTGCCATTGAATTCCCTGGGAGGAGGAGAGGGATTTGTGATCATTATTTTACAACTCTGTAGTGATGTTATCAGGTCAGAGATAAATCAACAGTGTTATCTAAGATTTTGTTGGAAGGAGAGTGCTAAGAGTGATAAGGCTGGTTTTCAGCGATCCGCCCGGCGGATAACCAGTTTTATCACCCGAACGATAGTCTGTACACACGCCGGATTTGACGTGCGAACGACGGAACGTTCAAACGACGGGTCGTTCACAAAAATCCGACGTGTGTATGGGCCTTTAGTCGTGGAGAGGGCTGTTATGACTTTTATTATCTCAACTGTAAGTTAACTGTTTACTTTTTCTCTGCTAGAGGAGAGGTCATTACTTCACAGACTGCTCTGAATTACTCATTTTGAATGCTGAGTGTTGTGTAATCTGCACATATTATAGAATGATGCAATGTTAGAAAAAACACTATATACCTGAAAATAAAAGTATGAGAATATTTTCTTTGTTGCTAATCTGCTAGTAATTATTCATAGTACACAACCAATTCACTATATCATATTTTTTTTTTTCGCTTCAGTGTCTCTTTAAATGGAGCCAAGACACTGGTTTGCTGATTATAAAGCATTGCATCAAATTCTTGTAGAAAATTCTTCAGAATACAGATCGAGGATTCACATGCAACTTCCGATGCAGAGTCCCAAATGATGCCCAACACGTTTCTCAGTGAAACACCTTTTCCTCGGGTAGATGAAGCAACATATAAAGTCAGATCCTTACGGTGTAATAACTTTCCTTTCATCTGTGATGCTGACAATATTGGCACCCAGCGCTGAGCCAGTCACTCCCTCCTCACTGGTGTTCAATCTCCTCTTTGAAAGTAGTAAATGTAAATTTAACAAATCGATAAAAAGTGTCAATGATATAAATATGACAATTGTCACAAAACTAAAAATTGGCGATACTGTATATAAGCAGCATTTATCCCTTTTGGTCTTCAACTGTGGAGTTTATTCATCCCATGTGCCACATTAATATAATAAACGTGTAATTTAAAGTGGACCTAAACTCTTGCACAGGACAGAAGGAAAACAGAGAAATGCACCCCGTATGCATTTAATGAGTTTAGCCTGTCTAATTCCCCCTCATCTGTGACTAATTACAACCGTAACTTGATCTCGACAAAAACAACAAAAAGCGCTCCTATGGTGCATTAACCTTATTTAAGCCCACTGCACACCAAAACCGCTAGCAGATCCTCAAAACGCTAGAGGTTTTCGGAGCAGATTTCAACGCGATTCTAGGCATGTTTAGAGACATTTTCTAAACATGCTTAGCGTTTGAGTGTTTGTGTAGCAGATGACAAATATTGTTACAGTAAAAGCTGTTACTGAACAGCTCCTGTAACAAAAACGCCTGGAAAACCGCTCTGATCTGGCGTTTTCCAGAGCGGTTTGAGCTTTTCCTATACTTTACATTGAGACAGAAACGCTTCTGCAAACCGCAAAAGTGCTGCAGGACCCACGTTTGTGGTTTGCTAAACACCTCAAACCGCTGGTGTGCACCATCCCATTGAAATACATTAGCCAAGTGTTTTCAACGGCGGAAGCGGTTTGGAAAACGCTATAAAAACTGCTCGGTGTGCACCAGGCCTCACTTATCTTTGCAAACACAATATATTGCGCTTGCATTAAAAAAAAGCACATATCAGAGGCCACCCACGATCTGTTCTCCTTAAAGAGACACTGAAGCGAAAAAAAATATGATATAATGAATTGGTTGTGTACTATGAATAATTACTAGAAGATTAGCAGCAAAGAAAATATTCTCATATTTTTATTTTCAGGTATATAGTGTTTTTTCTAACATTGCATCATTCTCTAATATGTGCAGATTACACAACACTCAGCATTCAAAATGATTCTTTCAGAGCAGTCTGTGAACTAATGACTTCTCCTCTGGCCGAGAAAAAGAAAACTGTTCACTTACAGTTGAGATAATAAAAGTCAGAAGACAGCCCTCTCCACAACTTTGAAAGTCGTAGAGATTAATGGCTTTTTTGCATATAGATAACAACTGTAGTTTCTTAACTCTTCCTGTACTGGAAACAATTACAGTGATGTATCTGATCTTAGTGTTTTATTTTTTAGCTGTGCTACACATACAAATCATAATATCATCTTTTTTTCACTTCAGTCTTTAACTCTGTTTCAGCGTGTACCACGCCTTCATCAGGCACCCCCTCATCTCCTTCTCCACCGCACAACAACGCGGAATCAGCTGCATCGGTCCTGGCCAGATCAAGGGAAGGAGAACAGATCGTGTGTGGCCTCCAACACCCGCTGTAATTACTTTTTTAATGTAAGTGCATATATTGTGTTTGCAAAGGTAAGTAAATAAGGTTAATGCACCATAAGAGCGCTTTTTGTTTTTTCCTGTTATACTTAGTGCAGCACCTAGTGCATATGACAAGAGGAATACCCCTCACATATATTTACCATTTAAGCCGCGCGGGTGTGAGCTTCGCGTCCGCAGCTAGAGCCGCAGGGACGCGCTAGTCACGTCCCTGCAGTTTGGGGGGGTCTGCAGGAGATCCTGCGGGCAGATGCCCATGATCGCACTGCTGCTGCTGCTAGCAGGAGGGATTAGCTGCAGGGGGCAAAAAACCCTGTTCCAATCCGAGGATGGACGCCAAGAATAAACACTGTTTTTGTTAAAAATTTCCCGCCGCAGATTTCCGCCGCCGATTGTTAAATTTATAAATGGAAACAATGTTTCCATTCATAAACTCCCTGTCACCACTGTGATCAGAGGTTTCCGATGGAAGCCTACGTCACTACCCCTAGTCACAATGTAAATCATACATTGTATCCTATTAGCGTACAAAGTATGCTAATAAGATTTTTGCTCAGTGGGGACATCTTGTGGCCAAATAGTAAAATACACTTACTGACTTTAGGGGCAAAAAAAAAAAAAAAAATAATAATAATATGTCTGTCAAGAGGGCATCTTCTTATTAAATATTGGGCTAAAAATTAGTGATGGATGTAAAACAGAAAAAGTGCACCTTTATTTCCAAATAAAATATTGTCACCATGCATTGTACTAGGGATAAAATTTTAACGTTGCAATAACCGGTACAAATGACCAAATAAAATGTGTGCATTTTAATTATGGTAGTGTGAATTATTTTAAAACTATAATGGCTGAAAACTGAAAAATAATGATTTTTTTCAATTTTGTTTCTTATTATTCCCATCATAATGCAATAATTCTTAGCATAATGTACCACCCAAAGAAAGCCTAATTGGTGGCAGAAAAAACAAGGTATAGATCATTTTGTTGTGATAAGTAATGATAAAGTTATTGGTGAATGAATAGGAGGAGCGCTGACAGGTGAAAATTCCTCTCGTCCATAAAGTGAAAAATCGCCTCGGGCTGAAATGGTTAAAATCTGCTGTCCTTCAGTAGCGCAGGATATAAATTTCTTTCATCTGTAACTTGATCTCTCAGCTGTGTCAGCTCAGGAACCTCCTCTGCCTTGGCAGAGCAGTTAATTTATAAACACATGATGTCAACTCTATGTCTGCTTCCATGAAAGCAGAAAGTAGACACACTGCAAATTTATTGCAGCATTTGTATTAGCTGTAACAATTTTTTTTACTTTAAAGGTTATTATGCTGTTGCTCATCTTTTACAGCAGAGAGGAAGTTCTGAGTTCAGGTGTATGCTTTACTGGAAAGGAATACAAAAGGCCATAAATACTGTAAAGTACACAAAAAGTTCAGATTTTTTTTAGTTCTATTTAAAGCCGTGAAATGAAACTAAAGAACACTTCCGTCATTTTAGGTCACCATCAGAAGCCGAGGATCCCTGCCCGTCGCCGCGATTCGCGCTCCACGCACCAGTGAGATCAAAGAGCGTATTGGCGGCCTCGGTTGCCTGATGTTGTTAAGGGAAGCATTGTAATTGTGGTTTTTGAGGATTAGTAAATCAGCCTCGGAGTGCGTGCGTCCAAGTTTACAGCGCTTTACCTTCATCTGTTTTGATGCTTCGGGTAATGTTTTTGTTTCTGTTGCTGATTTTGCTTGATTTTCGCTCCGTCCACATCCCCAGCCTTCTAAAACAGTAAATTATTAATTTGCTCTTTTCCTGTAAACAGCAGACATATGGCTCGCCAAGCAACTGTTGTCTTTGCAAAATCTCTCCTTTTAATGTGTTGTCTTTTCTGGGTAAAATATTTTTAGCCGAACGCTCGCCGCGCCGAGCGGATTAGGTTGATCTTTTCTGCATCTCCGTAAGTGAAAGCATTTGTTTTCATGATGTACAGCGCGTCGACGGCAAACGTTTATTGCGTTTATAAAACATTGCATTACGATACCTCCCAATATATTGGTTAGGTATTTGCTTTCACCAAAATATGTTCTCGTATTCGCAGTACGTTTTTATTGCCTGCAGTCCTAGCTGGTTTCTGAAAATAAGATCTCACTTTCCTTAGAAGGAAAAATGCTATATTAACCATTATTTTCTTTAATCTTCTCCTTAAATCCTCTAAAATCAGTTTACTGGAAATTTTCAGAGTGAGAATATATCCAAACTGTTTTCTCAGGGTGCCTCTCTCCGGCTGAACAAAGTGTGAGAATGAAAGGTCATAGTGGTGGGTCCCTCTGTCATCGAGTAGGCGTGAGCACTAAAAAAGTAGAAGGGTGTGGAATCTAAGGATGGGATCCACCACTCTTTGGCCCCTTTAACACGAACGGCTGAACTAATTCTTCAGGCAGGTCAGCCGCTTGGCTGCTCGCCACAAGCTCCATTTTGCTGGTGACACTGTATGTGTCCCCTAGGGTCAAAAAAACATGCTCAGATGCAAATCCATGGTGGGGTGGCGGCTGTCCACCACCTGTGCCGAGTGTTACAATTCAGCTGCTTGTGGAAAAGAGGTCCCAATCAAGACACACTGATAGGAAGAGGCCCACTTCCTGAAACACTGCAGCAAATACACACCTGTGAGGACTTCTTCTAGAGTCTCTCCACCTACATCCCGGATTTTACCTCCACAGATGAGAAGAGGAAACGTCATCCTTCTAGGGGGAAGAGGAAACAACCGTCCAAATAGTTGCCCGACATGTCGCTGACTGCCACATGATACCTCGTGGATTGTATACCCCTTACATCATTCCCAACCCCTATGGACTATATACCCCTTATACAGTCACCTATACCCTCCCCATGCCTATAATCCCACCACCAACCCCTCCCATGCTAACTCACTAATGTTTTGCTTTGGCAATCTTAAATGTATTAAAGGTCCTGCCAATAAAGCTTTTTTTGGGGGGGATTTGGATTTAGATTTGGATCTGGTAGACACAGAGCAGTTCCAGGTTTGTGGCCTACCAACATACAGTATATAGCTGACTGACTAAACAGCATCTACGCACCCATTTTGTGGAGGCACCTGTGTACAAAGCTGACGGAGATGATTTTTGATTCAGATTAAAAAAAAAAAAAAAAATACTGCATGCTGTTACGTTTTCTTAATAAGAATAAAAACTCGGATCAGTTTGCTGTTACGTTTTCTTAATAAGAATAAAAACTCGGATCGTATTAAAAAAAAATTTGAATCGCATGTAGAGTGCAAGAGGCTTTAAAGTGGTACTGAACAGGAGCTGTTAATAATGCATGACCATGTTCAGAAATCTGTGCTAAGATTTGGGGGGGGGATATTTACATTTACAAGTATGCATCTTCTGTATTGCTTGCACAGAGGAAGTCCATAGGGGTAGGGAATGGTCTGCTAGCCATGTAGCCAGAGGTCCGAAAAGTCTCAAGTTACAAATCCAGCAGGAAACACTTGTCCGGCGCCGACCTATTCTCTTTCTGCCTCATGTCAGGATCTAACGTACGAGATCGCATCTTGTTTTATCACCCTTTTTATTACGCTTAATTCCACAACTAGCGGGGCTGTTTAGAGTGATTTAGTGATTTATGATCGCGAGATACTAGAGAGAAAACAATTATTTCAGCTTGCTTACAAAATGGAAAATGTATCTTTGAAATGTCCTAAAGCTAAACTATTAGAGCCAGATAATGGATGTGAACCACCCAAGGCACGCCGGTGACTAATTAATGAATTACTCGCTAAAACAAAGTCAGATGCTTCACTCATGTAGAAACAAGTCTGAGTAATGTGTTTTTATTGCAGAACCATCACTAAAGAAAGGTTCGTGTCATGTGAAGAGACCTGGAAAATGTCGGAGAATATATTACATTAAGATGCATCTGCTCTGGGAACACTTCAGAGAATTCGACCTGCGAGGTGTGAAGCTTTCATTCGGTGCACAAAGAATTCACAATATTAAGCAAAGGTTGGAGATAATTGGAGGAGTCTGAGGAGAGCTGCACCTATGGAATCATCTAAGCTATTTTGAGGGGTGCTTCATGGTTAGGTAGGAATTAGGGAGGTTTTCTGTGTCTCTGATGATTATTAGTCTGGATTTGGAAGAAAAAAAATAAATACTATGCTAAATGGTAATTGGTGGAGATTAGCAAATCCTGTTCTTCTCGGAAAGCATTGGGCTCAAGGTCCAGAACATAGTCTGGGAGAAGGGTGGACCTTAGATGCCATTCCTTCAACTGTAGGACTACTTTCAGGTAAGGGAGTGTCTGATGGATAAAAATCTACTTTCAGGTACGGAAACAGCTGTACCGGTAGTCCCCGACTTACACACTCCCAACTTACCAATGGCCCATCGATTCTGTGGGAATTCAAACATTTTTTTTTTTTGCATATTGGACTTTTTTGGTTGAGAAAATAGATTTTAAAAAATTCCCCCCAAAAAAGGCTTTTAAACTTGTATACGTAGGTACAGGTGGCAGAGGTGACACAAAGGGAGGCACAGATGAGGCACAGGGGACAGATGGCAAGTGTTCCTGTGAATACCTGTAACTGGCTTTTCTAAAATTTCTAGCAGTCTCTTGAAGAGGAATGTTTCCTAAAAATCAGAAGCATGACTATTGTTGGTCTGGGCAGAAGTGTGCATAATGAAGAAGCAGGCCCCACAGGAGCATCCCAATTTATTACCACAAGTACCTCACTGAGAGCAGGTTTGGAAGCCACACCTATTATGGGCGCAAGTGTCATGGTGGCCACACTAGTAAGAGTGGGGTGAGAATGGCCAGACTTCTTATGTGACCCCTGGCAGATAGAAGCCTGACTGAGGGGAGAACTCCACTGGAGTAGAGAAAAGGAGATTTGAGTGTAAAAAAAATGTTCTGGGTAAGATCATGATTTGTACCTACACCCTTGGTCCAGGGCTTAGTTAGGGCTTGGGATTGTGGGTATGAACTGTGCAAGTAACAAGTATTGTTAAAAGCATGTCATATGGGGGCTGCTATATTTATTTTCAGTTGCTTGGCAGTCCTGCTGATCTCTCTGGTCAGTAGTGTCTTAATCACATACCTAAAACCATTAGGCAGCTAATCTTGTCAGGTTTTTGTCAGAAACAGCTCTGAATGCTTGTGCAGGGTCTATGGCTAAACATATTAGAGGCAGAGGATCAGCAGGATAGTCAGGCAATGTGTATTGTTTAAAAGGAAATAAAAATATCACCTTCCATATGTCTCTTGCATTGGTTTCCCTTTAATCCCCCGACAAGTAGCCACTAGCGATCCAGAGAGGAAGGCAGAGTCTGGGAGATGGTGGGTGTCAGAGAGACCAAAGAAAGTTACAGAGCAGCAACTGTAACAGTTAGTTATGGGCCCTTATTCTATTCAAGTTTTCTCCTTGGACATAATTTTTCTCATCTTCTGTTTAAAATAACTTTTAAGCACTTGGTTATTGAAAAAGTACAAAAAGAAAGTGATGAAGCACTGTAAAAATTATTTTGAGTATTTTCTTGCTTGCTGGTGGCTTAACCTCCTTGGCCCATGCCACCGCTCACTTTCACTTCGCGCAGTTTAGGGGAACTGTGCCTGCATGGCCTTAGCCATGCACCTTCTTGTCCACATTGCCGTAGCCAGACGAGTAATGTGCAGGTGCAGTAGAGATTTTCTTGTACTGCACATGCGCAGAGCTCTCCTGGCTACAGGAACGCGTATCAGGATACATGTGGCCAGGGCACAATGGAGGTCAACTTAAAAGTTGACCTCCATTACAGAAAAAAAAGTGAGCCATGACAGGGGAACGGAGGATCGGTCCAGGACTGTAAGGGCACAGGTCGGCTGCAGGGGGCTGGCAGACGCCCTAGGTAAGGCCCGGTTCACATTAGCAATCTGAGCCAAAAGGATCCGGTGAGTGGATCCGGTTTCCACTTCACCGGATCCGGATGGCTCAGTCCGTGGCCAGGTTCACACAGTGAAAACGGATCTGATCAATGATTGATCGGATCAGTTTTCACTCAGCAAATACATACCTAATTTTCAGTAGTAGCTGGCAGTAGAGGCTTCCTCTTCTTCCGCTGTGACTACACAGCGTGTCATGTGACTAGTCACATGATGCGGAAGACGACGGAAGCCTCGACCGCCGGCTACTACTGAAAATTAGGTATGTATAAACCCTCCCTCACCCACTCGCCTGGCTGCTGCACCCTCCCCTCACCCTCTCGTTGCTAGATTCGCGTTGGCACATGCTCCCATCCCCCATGGAACGGTCCGTTTCTTCACTAGTGTGAAGAAACGTTCCGTTTCCCATTGCCCCAATGCTGCAGTATTTTTTGTCCAGGTCCTCTCCACTGGGCAGAACGGTCCGGAAAAATAAGGCCTGCAGCATTTTTTAGATCCGTGGACCAGAACTTATGGAACGGATAGGTTAACATTGGATCCATTCACATCCGTTCCATTTGTACAGTATACGTTCCATTTCTGATCCGCAAAAAAAAATCGCTACTGTGAACAAAGCCTTAGTGAAACTTTTTTTTTTTTTTTAGCGATTTACAGTTCCGCTTTTATTGAAAAGGTAAAAATTTAGTAGAAAAAGTTAGCTGAATGAGGGCCATAGCTTAATTTTCTCTGTTTAATGTAGAACATTTTCATTTATTAAAACCCCCATCTGTTATTTTAACCCCAAAACACCGTAGGATAATGTTATTACCAAGCTATGCCTTAAAAGGGACACAGTAGGGGGTGTCAGGGGAAAATTAGTTGAAGTTAACCGGGGCTTGTAATGGTCCCCCACAGACATCATGTGCCTGGGCAGCCACTCCCCAATGCTCTGGCCCCGCCTCTGGTTCACTTCTGGAATTTCAGACTTTAAAGTCTGAAAACTACTGCGCCTGCGTTGCCGTGTCCTCACTCCCGCTGATGGCACCAGGAGCGTACTGTTGAGGCCCAGTATGGTCTGTGCCTGCGCGGTACGCTCCTGATGACATCAGGGGAAGTGAGGACACGGCAACGCAGGCGCAGTGGTTTTCAGACTTTTAAGTCTGAAATTCCAGAAGTGAACCAGAGGCGGGGCCAGAGCATTGGGGAGTGACTGCTCGGGCACAGGATGTCTGCGGGGGACCATTAGAAGGCCCAGGTAAGTTCAACTCATTTTTCCCCGACCCCCTACAGTATCCCTTTAATCCTTGCAGTGTTGGACTGGGAGTTGGGAAAACTGAGGAAATCCACAGTCAAGCAGCAGTAATCAGGTGTTGCTGCTCGCAGTGAAGACCTGCTACAGGTTTCTATTGGGAGTGATAACACAGGGTTACTGCTGCTTGGCCAGCAGGTGGGTTTCCTCAGTTTTTCCACCTCCCAGTCCAACACTTCCATCAAGAGTCAAAAGCTTTTTAACTGGGCTAAAGAAAAAAAGAACTGGTCTGTTGCTGGTCTGATCACATTTGGAAAACAAGGATCCAGAGTCTGGAGAAAGAATGGAGAGGCATACAATCCAAGATCGAAGATCCTTGAAGTCCAGTGTGAAGTTTCCATAATCTGTGTTGATTTGGGGAGCTATGTCATCTCCTGGTGTTGGTCCACTGTGCTTCATTAAGTCCAGAGTCAATGAAGCCGCCTACCAGGAGTTTTTGGAGCACTTCATGCTTCTTTCCACAGATGAGCTTTATGGAGATGCTGACTTCCTTTTCCAGCAGGACTAGGCACCTGCCCACACTGCCAAAAGTACCAAAACCTGGTTTAAGGACCACGGGATTATCATGTGCTTGATTGGCCAGCGAACTTGCCTGACCTGAATCCCATAGAGATTCTATATGGGCAGAGGCGTGTCTAGGGAAAACTGTGCCTATGGCAAACATTGAAATTTTCCCCTAAGGAGAGCGGTGCCACTCCAAACATTTTAACGCGTTGGTTGAATTGGTTGTATCCAACTTGAGGTGAAGCATGGCCTATAGGAGTATGGCAAAAGGTCAGCTTATTCAGATCTTCCCAAATAACAGGCAGCTTGTCCCCCAAAAGATGTAACCAGGTAGCAGAATGTCCACAATATGAAAACTAGAATCTGTATGGAGAACACTAAGGATGCTACAGAATAGCGCCCCCCAGTAAGAGGCACCCATGGCACATGCCATACCTGCACCCCTGTAGATAGGTCTCTGTATATTTGGCTTTGTCAAGAGAAAGATGAGACATGAGACCGAACAATGCCGAAGAGCTAAAGGAGGCTATTGAAGCATCCCAGTCTTCCATAACACCTCAGCAGTGCCACAGGCTGATAGCACCCATGCCACGCCGCATTGAGGCAGTAATTGATGCCAAAGGGGCCCAAACCAAGTACTGAGTACATATGCATGATTATATTTTTCAAAGGTTTGACATTTTTCAATTTAAAATCTTTTATTGATTTCATGTAATATTCTAATTTTCTAAGGTTTGGGGGGTTTAATAAGCTGAAAGCCATAATTATCAAAATTAAACAGAGAAATTCTTGGAATATCTCGCTTTGCATGTAATGAGTCTATTTCATATATTAGTTTCACCTTTTAAGTTAAATTACACAAATAAATGAACTTTTGCACAATATTTTTTGAACTTTACCTGTAGGTTATTTAGTGGAGTTCCCTTAAAAGTTAAAGGCAGCACTTAGCCTGCAGCCAGAAAGGGTGACAAAGTGATAAAGTGTAGTTTTATGTGGCAGTAGTAGACCTGTCAACACATTCACTGATGTCACAGAGCCCACGGAATAAGTGTGGAGATAAGGTGTGGTGGGGAGAATACAAGGATGTTAGTGGTTATGGCTATGTTTGGTAATTGCTCAAATGGTCCCATCCAGTGCCTTATTTCCCCCATTACTCCCAGATTTGTAGGTTTTGCAGGTACAGGGAACAGGATATTTTTCTAAAACGGGCATCCTAGACCTGTAGCGGCATGTGCAGCAGCGGGGCCAACCAATCTCTGGAACACAGCGTTGGGACTAAGGTTCATTTGACCACAGACACCTGGTCTTCAAACCATGGGTAGGGAATGTAAATAATCTTCACCGCCCACTGGGTACACATGGTGGTTATGGTAGTGAAAGAAGAACTGCGTGGCTGTCGAGTGAAGTCAGTGACACTGCTACAACTTACATGCATGCATGCCAGACTCTTCTCCTACTATTTCCTCTGCAGTCTCTTCCTCGGCTGAGTCCTCCTCTTCCGCTATGCCCCCCAAGCTCCACACTGTCTATTCCACCATGCAGGTACCACCGTCTCATGTAGTGTTGTGGATGTTGTGCCTGCAAGCTAAAAGCCACACTGGACCAGCACAGGTGGAGGACTGACTGACTCCTCACAACCTCACTGTTGGAAGAGTTGACTCATCTCAGTAACAATCTGTTGTCTGCTCTAAAATTGGGTAACTTGACTCATGTGCCTTGCATAGCACATGTGCTTAACCTGATTGTATATGTTTTGTGGACAAATAACCCGGCTTCCAGGATATCTTGATCCTTGAAGAAGGCCAGGAAAGGGGCTGCCCATTTCTGAAGATTGTATATGGTCATGGTTCGCCATGCTGACATTTAGCAGCAGTACAACATGCCTGTGAGACATTTAATCGGTGACAGCCCCACGAGATGGAATTCAACATTGTTTATGTTGGATCGGCTGTACCAGAAGCAACATGCAGTCAATGGGTAGCTTTGTTCACTGGTTAGTAGAACAGTCTCTGGGGAGATGTTTTTTTTTTTCAACTCGAGGCAATGGGTGCTCATAAGTGATGCCTGCAGACTGATGTTTCCTTTTGAGGAGACCACTAACCTGGCCAGTTGCAGCGAAGGCACCATCTGTGACATCATGTTGGATACTGTATATTTTTTCTGAAGCATGTCGTGCGACATATCATTGACCAGATTGTGAATGAGCTGGAGCATGAAGAGGAGGAAGACTTCCTGCTGTTGCAAATTGGAAAGGGGGCTATGTCATCTACTGTATTTGAAAGAACATGATTCAGAGGAGGAGGATGGTGGCTGTGGAGAGGAGCAGGCTTCCCGGGGACCTTCTCACCTTTCAGGAGACCCTCGTATAATGGGGATGGATGGGATGGGAGGGTTTTCACCACAATATCAGCCATACAAACATCCCTGATGACCTATTGTAGGAAAGGTAAAGAGTTATGTCATGGGGAAGGGGGTATCCTCTATTGATTGGGATGAATTTAAATTCTGCTTTGATAAAGGTGACTGAAGTGGCCTTACAAAATCCAGTCTGGCAGTCCATGTAATTTTTTCTCTGCAGGGAATTTTTGGGGCAGGTTGAGGGCAAAAATTGGCAACCCAGAGCAGATAGCAAACATCCCTTATCAAGTCCCCTTGAATCAGCTAGTTCTAACAATCTTTCATTTATTCGTGTTTAACTTGTATAGTCACAGATTTGCATTAAACTAGATTAGTTTCATTGACTGCAGTGGCCTATCAAAATCCAGCATGGCAGTCCATGGGTTTTTTGTTCCATAGGGGAATTTTGAAGACCACGTTGAAGGCAAGGACGGGCAACCCAGAGTAGATGGTAAATACCTCTATCAAGTCTTCCTGCATCTGCTAGGTCAGTATATCCAGCCATCTCTTGTTGACGTGTATTTAACTTGTATGGTTGCCGATTCACATTAAACTAGATATACGTATTATTCATTCTCTGTTGCTTAACCTGTCACATCATTAGACCAAACAAGCACGTCACGCATTTATCAGATATGGTAAATTGCGAGGTCTAAGCGGCCACTCAAACTTGCATAAACAAAATGTAATGATAAATAATATATGTTTTGGTTTAAAAAGTGTTAAAATCCCCTTTAGAGAAAATTAAACTAGAAATTCACAAATTAATTTGTGCCTGTGTTTCGCTAGGCCTTTTGACCCAGTCTACAAGGAAGACAAGCACGTGTGGCCCTCTGGATTTCATTGGCCCGAGGGCTAGAAGCTATTATAAAAACATGACTTTTCCAGATCGGCTTTCACCTTGTCCACGTCTCTGTTTTATTGATGGGAGACTGAAGAGGGATTCGCATTAGTCATTGTTACAATTCCTTTCCACGAACAAAATGCTGGGGTAACTGCCTGCGGAATAATTTAGACTATGATATAGAATATTTAAAATAATTAAAATACAATATAGGCAGGTGATATCATTAATAAATTATAGATGAAGTGTGTAGTTCCATATTTAATAGTAGCAGCTTAAGGCAGGACTCCATGGAAATGATTTTATGTTCCCCCTGTTGCCTTTATTTTCATTTTAAAAAGAAATACAAAAAAAAAAAAATCCTGAGAATTGCTAAGGTTTTCCGCAATGCAGTGTCGAGTGCTTAAACCAGTAGCAGTACTCAGTCTGCAGACCACTAGACTTTTTTGCAGTTATTAAAACTCTGCGCTTCCAGAATATCTATTGCAAAAAAATTCTGACCCACCTCTGATCCGGACTCCTTTTAAATCCATAATCAGAACACTATGTTCAGACTACACAACTTTCTATCAGTGTAGCTTGCACAAATAAGCTCCCTCACGCCTTATTTCCTACATGCAGAGATAAGAGGGACATCTTCCAGCACCCTAGTTACAGGATTTGCTTGGTGAAAGAAAAACAATTATAAAGACATACACTCATCAAGTTCAAACTGAAAAATTGGTGAAACGCTGTATTGAACCCTCACATTCCCCAGTTGATCCAGAGCAAGTTTGGGACAATTAGCCTTAAAAAAAGGGGGGGGGGGGGCAAAAGTCCTTCCTGACATGTGTTGCACAACTTTGTCCTTATATAGCAGTCAAGATTGATCCTCACTGCATTGTGGGAAATATCGGCTGGTTCCAACTGCCAAGCAAGCAGTATCTCCCTCTGTGCATAGAACTCTCAGTAACGAACATTCCATACAGATCACCTGGCAGACTATTGGTGGCCACTAATGATCCAATCTTTTTCATCCAATCTTACCAAATCTATGTAGTATAAGGGTAAATTGAGTGAATATTCTTAATGGATAATTTAGGAAGTTACCTTATATTACATAAAAATGGTAAGATTGGTTGAAAAAGGTTGGATCATTGGTGGCCACCATAATGAGGTCATCACCACTGATACATTTCAGAATGTAAATCAGGGAGAGGAAAGATTTTACAATGGGCAAACACTGATTAAAACTATGAGTTTTGTAAAACAAATAAGTAATTGTATTCAGTACTAGTAAAAAGGCCCGCCCGTTAAAAAACGGACGATAGGCCTAACCCTCCCCTCGCAACGCGCGCACAGATGCGTCCCGCTAACCCGCCCCCCTGACCGCTGTCCAAAGTATATGCACACAAGGAGATGTTGCTTGCTTGGCAGTTGGAAAAAGCTTTTATTTCCCACAATGCAATGAGGTTCACAGACAGCCAACTCTCAGGTCTGGAAGCACAGACACCGGGACACAAGAGGGCGCAGAGACACAAAGGTTTTATTGTATAGGATGTTATTTTCACTACAGTTCCTTTAAAAAAAAAAAGTTTCTTTGAATTTAACATTTTTGGAAAAACTACAAGGTCTTTTTGAAAAAAAACAAAACAAAAAAACAACAACATTTTTACTTGTTCTCACATAAATCAAATTTCACATTCGTATAGGCAGGTCATTTATAGGTTGGGTGTTTAGAAGGCCTGGAACCCACTACAAAACGCTATCGCTAATCACAATCACTAGCGTTTTGTATGAGCGGTTTGTAAGCAATTTCATGAGAGTTTTAGGAAGCGATTTTAAAAAATGTAATTTGCCAGCAGTTGTGTAGCGATTAGCATTTTTAATTTAATTCTGATTGGTCCTTTCAATTAATTTTCATTTTGTTACAGTGTGCAAAACGCTTGCAAAATCACTCTGCGTAGGTTTTGACGAGCGATTATGCCAGCGTTTATATACTTTACATTGCAGAAAAGCTAACGCTCAAAAATGCTGCATGTCCTGAGTTTTGTGATTTGGTAATCGCAATTGCTCCAGTGGAGTTTGGCCCATCCATTAACATTAGCTGAGCACTTAGGGAAGTCGCAGGCAGTTTGAATCGCTCCCTAAACGCTCATAAAATCACTCTAGTGGGTCCAGCCCTAAATCAGGGACTACCTGTATGAGTGTTTCTCAAGTAAAACATTATGAACAGTGATAAGAAAAATGCCGATACTCTTTTGGCATTAATCTTCGGGAAAATGATGAAAAAATCGACTTTCAAGCAAAAAATACCATCTGAAATTATTTTGTTATAAGTTTGATATATTTTGCGTTTTTCACGGTAAAATGACTGATTTCACAAATTTTTGCATCGGAAAGAAGCATTTACTTCCTTTGACCATATTGTGAAAATACTATGTACAGGTAGTCCCCGACTTACGAACGCCCGACTTACGAACAACCCGCCGATATGAATGGCATGGATTCTGTGTTTCCATGGGAACAAGTCAAAAATAATTTTTTTAAAATTGGACTTGTAGTTTTTGAGAAAATTGATAAAAAAAAAAAAAAACTAAGTAAAAATAGCTTTTAGGCCTCTATCACAGTGGGACGTTGCATTTGATGTGACGTTAAAGTCGCACAACGTGCCCCTAATGCAGCGTAAGTAGATTATGAAATTGGACATTATTTTGCACTTCGTTGTGTGTCTCTTGGTGCGCCGTTTTCATCCCATACTGATAGAACAAAAACGGCGCATGCGTTACTCATTTCCACTATAGCGAATCCGCATGCATTGTCCGCATGCAGATTCGCACAGCCAATACCACGGATGGGCCCGTTTCCACTTGTGCGTTGTGCAGAGCATTTTTGTGTGCGGGGAAAATCTGCACGGCAGAGCCGTCAGAATTCGCTCCCCGCACACCACTAAGCGAATCGCATACAATGTATCTAATAGGGAAATCGCATGCGGTTTTGGCATACGTTTTTCCCCGCGATTTCGCATAGGAGGTAATGTTAATTTACACAGGCAGTGACATGGTTAAAATCGCCCACCTACTACCCTATGCGAAATCGCAGGAAAAAAAACGCATGCAAAATCGCACCCGCATGCGATTTCGTCTGCGGTGATTTCCCGGCGATTCCGCACCACACAAGTGGAAATGCAGTCTTAAAAAAAAAAAATTACTTAGCATGTGCAACACACAACGCAGCAAACGTATTGCTAAACGCACAGCATGCCGCACTTTCTAAATATTGCTACACGTTACACACAATGCAACGTGTGCACTGTGAATGTCGCACAGACTTTGTATTGCTGTGCATTAGTCAGCGTTATAATTTTTTATAACGTGCGACTTTAACGTCCCACTGTGAAAGAGGCCTTAAACTTGTATAAACAGGTACAGGGGGCAGAGGTGACACAGAGGGGGACACTGGAGGCACAGAGGAGGTACAGAGGGCAGAGGTGACACAGAGGGGGGACACTGGAGGCACAGAGGAGGTACAGAGGGCAGAGGTGACACAGAGGGGGACACTGGAGGCACAGAGGAGGTACAGAGGGCAGAGGTGACACAGAGGGGGAGACTGGAGGCACAGAGGAGGTACAGAGGGCAGAGATGGCACAGAGGGGGACACTGGAGGCACAGAGGAGGTACAGAGGGCAGAGGTAACACAGAGGAAGACACTGGAGGCACAGAGGAGGTACAGAGGGCAGAGATGGCACAGAGGGGGACACTGGAGGCACAGAGGAGGTACAGAGGGCAGAGGTGACACAGAGGGGGACACTGGAGGCACAGAGGAGGTACAGGGGACAGAGATGGCACAATGTTCCGACTTAAGAACAGATTCTGGTTAAGAACGGACCTACAGTCCCTATCTGGTTTGTTTACCGGGGACTACTACTAATACACAGTATACACTAATGTACTGCTAATGTATTTTCACGAATATTTCCTTGAAATCGAAAGAAAGCATTTTCAATGAGAAAATGACTGTCAAAAATTGGCAAGCAACACTGATTATGAAGACCGTTGTGCATTGGTGAAGCCATATAAAGTCAAAATAGACAGATTATTTTGAGGCACAATAGTAATACTCAAACCTCTGCAAACCGCTATAAGCATTTTGTACCAGTCTTGGGTTAAATGCCATTTCCTGCTCCTGTCACCGCCGGACGCCCCGACACTTCTCCCTGCGCTGAACAAGGGCCGTACAGATGGTCTGATGTGTGCGAGAGGAAATATTACTAAAACATTGAGGGGTATCGCGTTTCTGCTGCAAAAAAGGAATGACAAATCTGCTTCTCATTTTCTCACTTTTTCTAATCATAACCATGAGAATATCTCATTAATTCCTCCATTACTACACCCTGCATGTAATGCTGCCCATTAGCAGAGACATTTGACACAGCTTACATTCTGGCTCATATAATTAGGTTTCTTTAAAAATGTATTTTGGAAAAGGAGATATAGTAATGCTTTCGGTATGTGGACATCTGGAGGTCGGGAGTCGGAAAGTGCAATCGTTTCTTATCAGCCAGTCAGATTCTCCCTTTCATGCTTCTTGTCAGGTTAAGGAAATACAAGTTTTAAAACACGTGAGAGCACTTCTTACATTCAACCTGTAGCCTCCAAATGTTGCCTTAAAGTACAACTGAAGTGAGAGAGATATGGAGGCTGCCATATTTTTTTCCTTTTAAGCAAAACCAGTTGCCTGGCAGTTCTGCGGATCCTCTGCCTTTAATACATTTAGCCAGTGGCATAGCTAGGGAGCTATGGACCCCGGTGCAAGTTTTACATGGCCCAAGGGCCCCAATGCAGTCGCTACCTCTGCAACCCCTATTGCAACGTCACTGCATTTAACCACAGACCCTGAATAAGCATGCAGCAAATCAGGTGTTTGACATTATTGTCCGATCTGACAAGTTTAGCTGCATGCTCGTTTCTGCAGCAGGGCTGCCAGGCAACTGGTATATTGAAAATTGCGCAAAAGGTGGATCAGCGCAACACCAGGCCGCCTCTGAATGGCCTCCAATCAGAGGTGCACTGAGCCCCCCCAGAAACTACAAACGCACCTTGAACCCAAACAGAAGCTCTGCATATACACAAAAAGCATGGCTGTTAAGTGGGAGCAGCTGACCAAAAACAAAATAAATTAGTACATAGCAAGGAAATGAACAGCGCTACTTAAAAACAGACAAGTGCCTACCTGCAAAAGAGTGCAAGCCCCACTTGTGGGATATAATACACACCGAGCATACACATGGCCTGTCTACCACTGGAGGAGGATGTTAGTTTCCTGTAACAGCTTGCATGCAACCTATAAAGTACTCGTCCCTCCCACTGCGAAGAAGTCGATCCTCCATGGGAGGGGCCTAACACTAACTAAATCCTAACCTATGCATATACATAGGTTAGGATTTAGTTAGTGTTAGGCCCCTCCCATGGAGGAACGACTTCTTTGCAGTGGGAGGGACGAGTACTTAATAGGTTGCATGCAAGCTGTTACAGGAAACTAACATCCTCCTCCAGTGGTAGACAGGCCATGTGTATGCTCGGTGTGTATTATATCCCACAAGTGGGGCTTGCACTCTTTTGCAGGTAGGCACTTGTCTGTTTTTAAGTAGCGCTGTTCATTTCCTTGCTATGTACTAATTTATTTTGTTTTTGGTCAGCTGCTCCCACTTAACAGCCATGCTTTTTGTGTATATGCAGAGCTTCTGTTTGGGTTCAAGGTGCGTTTGTAGTTTCTGGGGGGGCTCAGTGCACCTCTGATTGGAGGCCATTCAGAGGCGGCCTGGTGTTGCGCTGATCCACCTTTTGCGCAATTTTCAATTTTATTTGATTAGCCGCACCCAGGCTATGCATATACAACTGGTATATTGCCCAACAGAAAATAAATTAATATGGCAGCCTAAACAAAAAGTGTTTTTTTTTGTTTGTTTTTTAATTATAGGGGTTTTTTTTATTAATAAAAAAAAAATTAAAAAAAATTGCAGCAGCGATCAAATACCACCAAAAGAAAGCTCTATTTGTGAGAAGTAAAGGGGGTAAAATTCATTTGGGTGCCAAGTTGTATGACCGAGCAATAAACTGTGAAGTGCCAAATTGTAAAAAATGGCCTGGTCACTAGGTGCGTATAAACCTCTGGTCCTCAAGAGGTTAAGCATAGACCAATCTGCCACAAAATCGCAGCAAAACTGTTTTTGAAGAGTGATTCAAAAGCAATTTTGCAGGGCTCGTATACTTGAAATTGGAGAGCAATTGTTCCCAAAATTATGCAAAAAACATGCAATTTCAATTTACTCTAATTGCAATTGCTACTGTGGGTCCCAGTCCATTTTGCTGCTTTCGACCCTCATAAAAATCTCGCACCTGGCTGGGTTGTGCAAACTGTGCATGTGCAGTCCATGCTGTGCACATCCTAGATTGCACTACCACGGCCGAGATCATGCCTCACATGTGCGGTTTGCAAAATAATTGCACTGCACATGCATAGAATACACCTGGCCACTGGAGTGCAATCGATGGGGTACAACATGGGTAAACTGCACATGCGCAGTAGCCACAACCCGCCAAAATGGAGGGAATGCAGAAGACACTATGGAGCCTTATAAACTATGAGGCACTGGAAGAAGCTCATCATATGTGAATGTAAACTTGTTCGAGAGCTTGTTCACACTAAGGGCATTTTAAACCTTTTTCAAACGCGGGCGATTTTGAAGATCGCCCTAAAAACGCTTGTGCAATGACTCTCTATGAGAGAGCTCACATCTGAGCGGTTTGTTTCCGATCCACTCAGAGAAGCGGTGCTTTAGCCATTTTTGAGGCGATTCAGCCTCAATGGAAGGTATAGGAAAAATGCAAAACGCTCACAAAATTGGTTTGTGCAGCGATTGCGTTTGCGTTTTTAAGAATAAATACATTGTATTTATTATTTTCCTGGTCAAAGAGTTCACTTACTGACTTGCGCCAGGGAGTGTATTAACCACTTAAGGACCAGCCGAATTCTGGCTAATCTGTGCTGCGTGGGCCCTCCAGCCCACAGCACAGATCAGCAGGCAGCCAGGACGACCAGACTTTCCCCCCCTTTTTTCCCCAAAAGGGGGATGTCCTACTGGGAGGGTCTGTTTGCCGCCGGCTATATTTGTGTTGTGGGGGGGTTCCCTCAAATCCCCCCTCCGCAGTGTTTTCCGCCCTCCCTGGCTTTCCCTCCCCTCCTTTACCTGGGCGGCGCAGGGCGGAGATCCATCCTGCGCTAGAACTGACAGGCTTCAGCCTATCATATGCCGGTGATCCCCGGCCAATCAGAGGCCGGGGATCGCCGATCTCCTTTACGGCGCTGCTGCGCAGCAGCGCCGTTTGATGTAAACAGCGGGGATTTCTTCCCCGCGTGTTTACATTTCACCTGTGAGCCGCGATCGGCAGCTCGCAGACTGTTCACGGAGACACCCTCCGTGAACTGGCATGGAATGCTATATCACTAACAACCTGCCGAGGCTTATCGGCATTAGGCGGTCGTTACTCAGGAAAAGCGCTTTAAACAAAGATGCATCGCCCACCCATGCGCCAGGAAAAGAAAAAATTAATCACCTCAAAAAAAAGCCTAGCGCGGACAGACACGCGAATGGAACACTATGGGAAAAAGACCTTAATTCGGTTAAGGTGTGCTTTAAAGTGGTATGAAACCCAGCATATCTTCTTTACTCAAAATTATTATTTACAGCATATTATATACTACACCATTTTTTTTTACTAGAACAGCATTTAACTAGTTAAACACAGGACTTACAAGCTCAGTGCAGAGAAACCTGGAGGCTGGACCCATCAGAACTGGAGATAATGTTATCTTGTGTTTACTTAATTGTATCAAGTAAGGAATGGGACACATTCTCTGACTGTGCAGAAGCTCCTGGACACAGGCAGACACTCAAAGCATTTCTGCCTTTCATACAAGATGAATAAAAGCAGTTATGAATACAATGTAAAGTCAGCTCTCAGAGCAAAAAAGTGTACCTTGGGAAATTGTAATTTCTAAATGAATAATACTTATGCACAAAAGCAAATAGGATAGCCGTATAGCATACAAAGTAGGAAAAAATGTTTTTATTGAATATTATGCCAGGGATTTATACCACTTTTTTGGCCTGGTGCACACCAAAACCCGCTAGCAGATCCGCAAAATACTAGCAGATTTTGAAACGCTTTTTGTTATTTTTCTGTAGCATTTCAGCTAGCATTTTACGGTTTTGGGAAGCGTTTTTGGTGTAGTAGATTTCATATATTGTTACAGTAAAGCTGTTACTGAACAGCTTCTGTAACAAAAACGCCTGCAAAACTGCTCTGAACTGCCGTTTTTCAGAGCGGTTTGCATTTTTCCTATACTTAACATTGAGGCAGAAACGCATCCACAATCCAAAAAATGCCTCACCCCGGGAGTATGCGTTTCTGCAAAACGCCTCCCGCTCTGGTGTGAACCACCCAATTGAGATACATTGACCAAGCGGATCCGCAGCCGCAAGCGGCTGCAGAAACGCTGAAAAAGCCGCTCGGTGTGCACCAGCCCTAAGTCATTGTGAGTAATAAAAAAGAAACCAGACACTAACCTAAGGAGATGGAAGGCCCTGGGTCCTAATGAGCCTTTCATCTCCTCTCCTGGCATCTTTGTTGCAGCGGCAGCTCCTATGTTCATATACCCTGCCACCGGTGACTTCCGAGGTCTTTGGGAGCAGAGCATGCGCAGTATGGAGTACTTGGGATCCCGAAGACTTCTGAAGCCTCCCTAAGGCAGCGGAGATTGCAGCATTTGACCGAATTAGTCGAATGTTGCTACGGGAGATCCTGCGCTGGAACGGGCATCAACAGAGGGAAGGCTCATTAGGACACAGAGCTTTCCCTCTTCTTAGGCAAGTATCTGGTTTCTATTTTTTTAATTACAGACTGCCAATGACTTCAAAAGAAGCTCCGACCAAGAATTGAACTTCATCCCAATCAGTAGCGGATACCCCCTTTTACATGAGAAATCCATTCCTTTTCAGTCCATCAGGGGGCGCTGTATGACTGATATTGTGGTGAAACCCCTCCCACAAGAAACTGAGGACCGTGGTACTCCTGGCAGTTTCTGGACTGTGAACCTTGTTGCATTGTGGGAAATATCTGTTTACAGCTGTTTGCAACTGCCAAAAAAGTATGCAGCAGCTACATCACCTGCCAGCAGTAAAAATGTCACCATGTGATAAATGTCAGAATGTAAATCAGGGACAACGGGCAAACACTGACTAAATAATGTATGCATAATTATTGTAAAAATGAAGCACTTTTTTTTTATTACATTTTCACTGGAGTTCCTCTTTAAGGTTTGTACACACTTTAGCGACTGCCACAGTCAGAGATGGATTAAGATGTAATGGGCCCTTTGGTAGTAGATTGGGGAACCCTTGTGATCCTTTTGGTAAGATGAAATGGAGAGAGGTTGAAGAAGGTGCCCACAGGGACCCAAGCACCTGCTTAGGTTGCCTGGTGGACGATCCTGCTCTAGTCACAGGCGAGTTTTATCTAAAGACTGCTTTGCTCAGGAACCTAGCATGTGTGCCCTGGCCCCAGAAACATCAGTGAGATATCAGGCATGCCAAATCACCTAGCCCAAATGCAGCCCGGCACTATTGTTCTCTCGCTCATTCCGCCCCCCTGCAGCCTAGCAACATGTCTGTACAGTTTTTGCCCCAAACTGTCGCCCGAGAGATTGCGTCCCAATCCCTGTCAGGTGACAGTAATCTGTACCCAGATTTAAAGAGGAACTGTAGTGAAAATAGCACAATGAATAACATTGCTTTTTTTTACACTATTCCTTTATAAAATTAGTCTGTGTTTGTCCATAGTAACATTCCTCCTCTCCCTGATATACATTCTGGAATTTATCCCCGGTGCTGCAAGGTGATCAGTACGGAATGTTCGTTACTGAAAGTACTATGCACAGAGGTTGGTTGGCAGATAGAAAAATCTGTTTTTTCCCACAACGCAATGAGGTTCATTGACAGCAAACGTGTGTGTGTGTGTGGTGTGTGCGTGCGTGCGTGCGTGTGTCCACGATATCAGCCATACTTAAAAGGGGCACTACAGCAAAAAAAAAAATTGTAAAATTTAAAACATGTGCAAACATATACAAATACGAAGTACGTTTTGTCCAGAGTGAAATGAGCCATAAATTACTTTTCTCCTATCTTGCTGTCACTTACAGTAGGTAGTAGAAATCTGACAGAAGTGACAGGTTTTGAGCTAGTCCATCTCTTCATAGGGGATTCTTAGCAAGGCTTTTATTCTTGATAAAGATATTCCCTAAAAAGGATTTAAACAATGATGTTGGCCAGCTTCCCTCTTGCTACACAGTTTTTTGGCAGTTGGGCAGAGCAACTGCCATTCACTAAGTGCTTTTGAAAAATAAATAAATCCGTGAGAATCCTCTATGAAGAGATGAACTGGTCCAAAACCTGTTACTTCTGTCAGATTTCCACTACCTACTGGAAGTGACAGCAACATAGGAGAAAAGTAATGTATGGCTCATTTTACTCTGGACAAAAACGTACTTCGTATTTGTATATGGTTGCAGATATTTTAAAATTTTTCGCTGTAGTGCCCCTTTAACCTCCTTGTCGGTTATCCCAAGCTGAGCTTGGGGTAACCCGCCGCGGATGATTTCTCAGGCCCTGGTGGGCCGATTTACATTTTTTTTTTTGTTGCACGCAGTTAGCACTTTGCATTAGAGGGGTCCCCCCCACCGAGACCCCGTGCACCAGCCTGGCCAATCAGTGCCAGGCAGCGCTGAGGGGTGGATCAGGACTCCCGCTGACGTCACGACGTCGATGACGTCATCGCGATCATCGCCATGGCGACGGGGGAAGCCCTAAAGGCAATACTATTCAGAACAGGATTTCCTTATGGGCATATGCGCCGGCGGCGATCGGAGGGTGTGGGAGGGACGCCGCAGGGAGGGAGGCATCATGTAGCTAGCGCTAGGCTAGCTACATGATAGAAAAAAAAAGTTATGCAAAAAAAAATCTTCCCGCGGCCGCAGGGAATCAGAACGGCAGGGAGGTTAACACCCCCCGCCCCCAATGATCTATTCAAGAAAAGGTAGAGATTTCCTGTGGGTAAGGGGGTGTCAGATGCTAATCCCTGGTTAAAGTTCCTCTTTAATGGTCAACTGTAACGAGAGAGATATGGAGGCTGCCATATGAATTTCCTTTTAAAGAGGAACTCCAGTGAAAATAATTTAGTAAAAAAAAGTGCTTCATTTTTACAATTATGTATAAATGATTTAGTCAGTGTTTGCTCATTGTAAAATCTTTCCTCTCCCAGATTCACATTCTGACATGTATTACATGGTGACATTGTTACTGTGGGCAAGTTATGTAGCTGTTTCTAGCTGCTCTGGCTGCTACAGACAGCTTTAAACAGCCATTTCCTGTCTGTGAACATTGTTACATTGTGGCAGTTTGCCCAGAGTAACGCGGTATTCAGAGCCTCTTGTGGGAGGGGTTTCAGCACAAAATTAGTCACACAGCGCCCCCTGATGGTCTGTTTGTGAAAATCATTCTATTTCTCATGTAAAAGGGGGTATCAGCTACTGATTGGGATAAAGTTCAATTCTTGGTTGGAGTTTCTCTTTAAACAATACCAGTTGCCTGGCAGCCCTGCTGATCTATTTGGCTGAAATAGTGTCTGAATAACACCAGAAACAAGCATGCGGCTACTTGCCTTGTCACATCTGCCAATGTCACAAGCATCCGATTTGCTGCATGCTTGTTCCGGGTCTATGGCTGAAATCTTACAGGCAGAGGATCACCAGGACAGCCAGGCAACTGGTATTGTTTAAATGGAAATAAATATGGCAGCCTCCATGTCCCTCGTTACTGCTGTCCTTTAAGCTTCAGGCCGACTTTACTCTGCAGATTGCCGTTGCGGCCACTGCACCGCACCTCCAAAAGCGGGCCCTAAGGCAAAGAGATGGTCAGCTTTTAACTTTGGCTAATGCACTCCCTGTTTTTGACTGATTCAGACCCATTCTGCATACAATTTGCAAAACAGAAAGAGTAGCTAGCTTATCATTGATTATGTCTATTCAGGAAGTCAACACCAATGAAAATAAAACAATTGGTACTTGTGAGCTTAGCTCGCACAGCCCGGCCGGACATTCATGGTCATCACTGATTCCTCAGATACACCATATTGGGTTCACTATGTCAGCCAGGCTCAGAGAAGAACCAGGAGATATTGTTCAGTGAACAGGTCCGGGGTTAAGTGAAGGTATTGGGATTGCAGGAACACTCGAGCGCAGTTCCCTCGAAAGCCGCAAAACATCAATCCCAACTCATGAATCAGGCCGGGCTGCTCGCGATGATAATGCGCTGAATGAAGATTAAAATCCCAAGTCCATGAATACAAGACAAAGCAAAGCGTGCCTGAGATGGAGAGCGGTGATAAACGCGACCTGCGGCGGTGCGATGCTCAGATCTCCGCACACAGGATAAATTATATAACTGTGGAGTGTTACCATGTAAATGTACAGCAGAGGCACACGGCATATAACCTCCATCATTAGCCAGAGCATGAAGCTACCCAATGTCATCACTGCACAGCGTACTGCAGAAGCAGTCTCAAGGCAACAAGCATGTGTTTGTCTGATTTAAAGATAGTAGTAAAAATGTTTCTGTACCGTGTTAGCCAAACAATATATGTAGGTAGAAAAAAACAAAGTCTTGTAAAAGTAATACCTTTTAATGGCTAACTGATAAAGTTAAATAATGCAAGCTTTCTGGGATCTAGTCCCCTTCTTCAGGCATATTTCTAGATGTTAGCTGTAGTAAAACACTGATGCAGGGAAGCTGCATGAAGATGGCAGTTGTACTGGTTGCTGTTTAGCAGTTAGATGTCAGGTGATCAGCAGGCTGGAGCCAGTGAGCTTATGCAAGCAAACATGAAATCTAGCAGGTTTCTGAAGATAGTGAAGCCAAGTCAATCATGTTACATAAGGAGTCATGAATCCCATTCCACAATTTAAACCTTCTGTTAATGTCTTGAACATTTTCATAAATTTGTACTCAGAAATCTTTCTTGCTTGTTCATTTTTGAAGTTACCCTTAAGAATAAATACTTTTAGATCTTGCATGCTGTGTCCTGGTTCGCAAAAGTGTTGGCCCACTGGTGTGTCCATTTTACCCTCATTAATTTTAACAGAAACAGGACAAAAACTGCGCACAAGAATGAACCATCACCGTTTTAAAATTAATGAGGGTAAAATGGACACACCAGTGGGCCAACACTTTTGCGAACCAGGACACAGCATGCAAGATCTAAAAGTATTTATTCTTAAGGGTAACTTCAAAAATGAACAAGCAAGAAAGATTTCTGAGTACAAATTTATGAAAATGTTCAAGACATTAACAGAAGGTTTAAATTGTGGAATGGGATTCATGACTCCTTATGTAACATGATTGACTTGGCTTCACTATCTTCAGAAACCTGCTAGATTTCATGTTTGCTTGCATAAGCTCACTGGCTCCAGCCTGCTGATCACCTGACATCTAACTGCTAAACAGCAACCAGTACAACTGCCATCTTCATGCAGCTTCCCTGCATCAGTGTTTTACTACAGCTAACATCTAGAAATATGCCTGAAGAAGGGGACTAGATCCCAGAAAGCTTGCATTATTTAACTTTATCAGTTAGCCATTAAAAGGTATTACTTTTACAAGACTTTGTTTTTTTCTACCTACATCTGATTTAAAGAGGAACTGTCGCGAAAATCTTAAAATTTAAAACACATACAAATAAGTATATTTCTCCCAGAGTAAAATGAGCCATAAATTACTTTTCTCCTATGTTGCTGTCACTTACAGTAGGTAGTAGAAATCTGACACTACCGACAGGTTTTGGGTTAGGCCATCTCTCCATAGGGGATTCTCAGCATGGCCTTTATTCTTTATACATTCCCTGAAAAATCTTTATACAAAGATGCTGGCCAGCCTCCCTGCTCACTGTTCACTATCTTGGCAGTTGGACGGAGCAACTGCCATTCACTAAGTGCTTTTAAAAATAAAGAAAACCCTGAGAATACCCCTATGAAAAGATGGGCTAGTCCAAAACTTGTCAGTAACGTTAGATTTCTACTACCTCCTGTAAGTGACAGCAACATAGGAGAAAAGTCATTGTTGGCTCATTTTACTCAGGAAGAAATGTACTTCTTATTTGTATGTATTTTAAATTTTAAGATTTTCGCGACAGTTCCTCTTTAAAGGACATCTGAAGTGAAAAGGATATGGAGGCTGCCATATTTATTTCCTTTTAAAGAGAACCCAAGGTGTGTTTTTCAAATCTTAACAGGACACAGAGGCATGTTCTGTGCACAATGATTGACATGCTTCTGTGTCCTGTTGCAGCTTCCAGTCCCCCTCCCACCCCTCAATGGGCTCTGTTGACCCTCCTTAAAAGTAGCGCCAGGCTAGCGACAAGCAGATTATCGCTAGCCTATTATTTACCTGCATATTGTCAATCATCGCCGCGCCCCGCCTCCTGTATTGCAGAGCTCCCCTGCCTGTGCCCCCCCCCCCCCCCCCGCTCCCCGCCTCCGTATGCTTCCTCTAACTGGAAGCTCAGCCACAACCCAGGAAGTAGATTGTCGCTAGCCTATTATTTACCTGCATATTGTCAATCATCGCCGCGCCCCGCCTCCTGTACTGCAGAGCTCCCCTGCCTGTGCCCCCCCCCCCCCCGCTCCCCACCTCCGTATGCTTCCTCTAACTGGAAGCTAAGCCACAACCCAGGAAGTAGATTGTCGCTAGCCTATCATTTACCTGCATATTGTCAATCATCGCCGCGCCCCGCCTCCTGTATTGCAGAGCTCCCCTGCCTGTGCCCCCCCCCCCCCCCCGCTCCCCGCCTCCGTATGCTTCCTCTAACTGGAAGCTCAGCCACAACCCAGGAAGTAGATTGTCGCTAGCCTATTATTTACCTGCATATTGTCAATCATCGCCGCGCCCCGCCTCCTGTACTGCAGAGCTCCCCTGCCTGTGCCCCCCCCCCCCCGCTCCCCACCTCCGTATGCTTCCTCTAACTGGAAGCTAAGCCACAACCCAGGAAGTAGATTGTCGCTAGCCTATTATTTACCTGCATATTGTCAATCATCGCCGCGCCCCGCCTCCTGTATTGCAGAGCTCCCCTGCCTGTGCCCCCCCGCTCCCCGCCTCCGTAAGCTTCCTCTAACTGGAAGCTCAGCCACAACCCAGGAAGTAGATAGTCGCTGGCCTGGCGCTATGTTTTAGGGGGACAGCTGAGCCAAGGGGGGGGGGGGGCTGGAGGTTGCAATAGAAGGACACAGAGGCATGTCATTGTGCACAGAACATGCCTTTGTGTCCTAATAAGATTTGCAAAACACACCTCGGTTCTCTTTAAATAATGCAGATTGCCTGGCTGATCTGATGAGCCTTTGCCTCTAATACTTTTAGCCATAGATTCTGAACAAGCATGCATGCCAGGGGAGTAACTAGAAATCATGGCAGGGCTGGAGCTACCATAGGAAAAAATGGGCTATTGCCCCAGAGCCTGTAGAGGCCCGTAAGGTGTCCCTCCCCCATCTTAACTGTTGCTCCCCTGGGACTCTGCAGAGTATTTGGCAGAGTAGCGTCTCATCTGTACTGGCGGGCAGGTGAGACACTACACTGACAGACACTGCAGGGCCCCAGGGAGCGCAGTTAAGTTGGGAGGTGATTAGGGGAGGGTCAGCAGCCAGCTCAGGGCCCAGGAGGGAAATTTGGCTGCAACAAAGGGCCCCTAATGACGCTTTTTTGGTCGGGGGGGGGGGGGGTGTCTGTTGGGGGGGGGGCAGGCTAATTTTGCCCTAGGGCCCAATTGTTACTTGAACCAGCCCTGAATTATGGGGCCCCCAGCAAAACTTTGATGGGGCCCTGTTAATGTTCCTTCTCTTGCCTCCCTTTGGAGAGGAGGGGCCCGTCTCACGAGGGTCATACACGTGTGGCCATCAGGACCTTCACACCCATAACGTGTTGCCACACCTATAACAAGTGTAGCCACACCCATAACAAGTGTAGCCACAAAAACACCTGATCTGGAGTATCAGAGAGAAGGAAGGTTAATAGTTGGGGGCCCCCTCGCAGCTCTGGACCCCCCGAAGTCGCAGGGGCTCCTCCCCTCTAGTTCCGCCCCTGCACGGGGTGTTTGGCTGACGTTTGACTAGCTATGCTCATTTCCCGTGCGTGATTCAGACACACCACTGATGCAATAAAGATCAGCAGTGCTGCCAGGCAACTGGTATGGTTTAAAAGGGATTAAATATGGCAGCATCCATATCTCTCTCAGTTCAGTTGTCCTTTAAAAGAATCCATAACCAGATTGCTGCATCTTCTTTAAAAACCACCATTCTCTCACACTGAATGAAGTATAGACTTATACCATACATCTGGACCCTAAATACAAAAACTCTGCAGGTCGGAATGCTGTTCTATTCACAATATACAAGTTGAAGCAATCTTAAGGTGCGTACACACATGCGACTATAGTCGTTTGTAACGATCGTTCCCCGATCTTTACCAACGACGATCGTTACAAAAAACGAACCAACGACTATTAAGGCAAACGACGAACGAGGCAAATTGCTACAAAACAAAGTTCTGTCTTGGCGGATTTTTACCACCGACGATCGTTAGCAAAAGTGGTACATCGTTTGAAACGATCGTTCGTACCAGGCTGGACATGCATATTTCACTTTTTCTCCAAGGAACTTTACAATTTTATGCGCATGCGCATTAAGTGCTTTTACTTGGTGTAACGTTCGTTCTAACGATGTGATCGTTACACACTTTTTACAACTAACTTTACTTCGGTCGTTCTTTCGTCAATTAAAAGTTCGTTCGTCGTCCTCAACGAACGATCGTTGTCGCATGTGTGTACGTAGCATAAGTTCTGCTATGACACACTGCTTGTTAAAGGGGAACTTCAGCCTAAACAAACATACTGTCATTAAGTTACATTAGTTATGTTAATTAGAATAGATAGGTAATATAATCTCTTACCCACCCTGTTTTAAAAGAACAAGCAAATGTTTGTGATTTATGGGGGCTGCCATCTTTGTCAAAAAGAGCTAATGGACCACAGGGGGCTGAAGAAAGCCTCAGGTAAGTAGAAGGCCTTGTTCACACCTAGGGCGTTATTTTTTTTAAGCGCGGGCGATTTCTCAAAATTGACCTGAAAGCGCTTACTCATTGACTCTGTATGAGATAGTTCACATATGAGCAGCTCGTTTGCCTTCCGCTTTGTAAAGCGGTGCTTGAGCCATTTTTGAGGCGATTTCGCCTTAATGGAAGGTATAGAAAAATGCAATACGCTCAAAACCGCTTTGTGGAGCGATTGCGTTCGCGTTTCCCCAGGACTGAACTCCTGAAATTTAAGCAAAACCAGAATGAGGAACGTGTCCCTTTGGTTGTCACCTACAACCCACACCTGGAAATCTTAAGGAGGATTACTAAGGAACTTCATCCCATTTTACACAAGGATCACAGACTGAGAACGATATTCCCTAAACCTCCACTCTTGTCATATCGGCAACCACACAATCTAAAACAGATGATTGTCAGGAGCTCTTTGAATAGGCCTCAACAAAACGGAACATCACCCTGCCGACAAAAAATATGTGGGACCTGCAGACACATTTACTCCACTGACAGGGTAACGATACCAGGTTCACAACAGGAGTACAGAATACAAGGTAAATTTTCTTGTGGGTCCACCAATCTGGTATATCTGATCATGTGTGCTAAATGCCCCAATGTTATGTACGTGGGAGAAACTGGACAAACTCTGCGCAAACGTATGAATGGACACAGGCACACTATTAATGATACCAAATCTGGACTCCCAGTTGCTACACACTTTCGGTCCAACGGACACAGCATGGATGATCTTCGTGTCACTGCCCTGAAGGGCGGCTTCAAAACGTCAAATGACCGATTAATAGCAGAAACAAAATTTATAAATTGTTTCAAAGCTGTGCAGAAGGGTCTGAATAAGGACAACAACTTTCTATATTGGTATGAGATTGATGATATATGAACTGTCTCAGCCACCCTAGCTGAACTTGTGAACTAAGAATTTACGATACCTCTGGGTCAATCCTAATACCAGGTCTGTGAGCAATAAAGTAAACAAGGATCCTTATCTTACCCCATTTAGATGGTCTGTTTGTATTAAGGCATCTTAATGATGTATTTATGCTTGAAAAAAATATCTGTTTTTCCTTTTGATGTTGCATGTATATAAGCTGTCTGTACCACCAGCTTGCAAACTAACAGGATATAAACCTGACGAAGGCTGCAAGGCCGAAAGCTTGTTTATTCTTATTCATTTGTAGTTAGCCAATAAATGGTATCATCCTGATTTAAAACTTCTTGTTTTTTAAGAACAAATACATTGTATTCTTTTCCGGATCAAAGAGTTCACTTTCTGACTTGCATCAGGGAGTGAATTACCAAAACGCTCGGGAAAAACGCATTGGAAACCGCTAACTACGAAAACGAATCGCCCACCCAAGCGCCAAATTTTCCCCGTGGAAGCACTGGCTCTGTCAGTAATCAGTAGTCAAAGGTAAAGCAAAAGAGTGACAAAAATAACAAAAAGGCGTGCATGAAAAAAGAGCGCCGTGAAAAATGGCCCGGCTGGATGATAAAATGGCACTGGTGGATAACGAAGTCTGATAACGATAAACATCATTGTCAAACTTGGTTAACAATAAATACCATTGTAAAAACAAACGGGAAATAATAACGAAAAGATATTAATGCAAAAAAATAAAAATAAAAAAATAAATAAATAAATAAATAAATAAAATATATCGGTATTTAACCACTTTACCCCCAGCGGTACGAATTTCTCCGCCCCTTTTTTCCCTCCTAAAAAACCAGGGACGGAGAAATCCGTACCTTCCGCGCTACCGCCGCTGTCCGCGCTCCCGCCGCTCGTGCGCGCGCACCCGCCGCTCGTGCACGTCGCCGCCCGCTCGCCCGGAGATCAATGAACGGGAAAATCCATTCCCATTCGTTGATCTAGCCCCCGCAATGATCTGCTGCTTCTTTCAGAAACAGCTAGATCATTGTGCGTCTCCCAGCCTCCTACTGCTTCCTGTACCGGACGCTTACAGGTCGCATGTAAACAAACACTCTGTGGCCATCTTTATTTAAAAACTATAATGGCCGAAAACTGAAAAATAATAATTTTTTCCCACATTTTTTCCTATTTCCCCATTAAAACACATTTAGAATAAAATAATTCTTGGCATAATGTCCCACCTAAAGAAAGCCTAATTGGTGGCAAAAAAAACAAGATATAGTTCATTTCATTGGGATAAGTAATAATAAAGTTATAGACGAATGAATGGAAGGAGCGCTGAAAGGTGAAAATTGCTCTGGTGGTCAGGGGGTAAAACCCCTCAGTGGTGAAGTGGTTAACCTCTTTGCCGGTTATCCCGAGCTGAGCTTGGGGTAACTCGCGCAGGAGGATTGCTCTGGCCCTGCTGGGCCGATTTTCATAATTTTTTTTTCCTACATGCAGCTAGCACTTTGCTAGCTGCGTGTGGTACACGATCGCCGCCACTACCCGCCGATTTGCCGCTACCCGCCGCGCCCCCCCCCCCCGACCCCTGCGCAGCCTGGCCAACCAGTGCCAGGCAGCGCTGAGGGGTGGATCGGGATTCCCACTGACGTCTGACGCCATGGCGACGGGGGAAGCCCTGCTGGAAATCCCGTTCTCAATGGGATTTCCTGCTTGCGCAGATCGCTGGCGATGCCGCTTGTCAGTGGCTATCATGTAGCTAGCGCTAGAAATTTAAATAAAAAAAATGTTGGGGTCAGCAGAAGGTGCACCTGTAGAATCAGGTTCCTCCGCTGTAGGCCTCACCTCCAACATTCTGCCAAACAGCTCCAGCACGTCTGTCACTGCTGCTCCACTCCAGACATGCTTGGCCCATGTGTCACCATCCGAAATGGCCGCTTGGATACGCATAGGAAGTGGGGTAGAACGTCAGGTTTTTGTAGGCAGTGTGTTCTGTGCCTTCCGTTCCCCATTGGTTTCTGTGTTCCGGATGGTGCTGTCAGGCTCAGGTCCGGCTCCGGTCCGGGTGCATGGGCCGGAGATCCGGACTAGTGTTGGGCGAACACCTGGATGTTCGGGTTCGGGAAAGTTCGCCGAACATGGCCGCAATGTTCGGCATGTTCGGGCCGAACCCCGAACTCCCCGAACATCCCGCTTGTAGGGGCCCTATGGGGTCGCAGGCATAAGGGGGGAGCATGCCCCGATCGCGGGGGGGGGTCGGAAATTCCCCCCACCCCCTCCGCTAGCGCTCCCCCCTCTGCCCGCTTCCCCATACAAAAGTTGCAAGAAGTACCTGTGTCCGGGTGGTAGTGGGTGGCTGTCTGGCTGGCAGTGGGCGGCACTATGCAGTGACTAAATGAGGAGGAGGAGTCCGGAGAGTGACGCGTTGAGGGAGGCCGGGCAGCGGGCGGTTCAGCAGTAGTACTGCTGAACCGCCCGCTGCCCGGCCTCCCTCAACGCGTCACTCTCCGGACTCCTCCTCCTCATTTAGTCACTGCATAGTGCCGCCCGCTGCCCGGCCTCCCTCAACGCGTCACTCTCCGGACTCCTCCTCCTCATTTAGTCACTGCATAGTGCCGCCCACTGCCAGCCAGACAGCCACCCACTACCACCCGGACACAGGTACTTCTTGCAACTTTTGTATGGGGAAGCGGGCAGAGGGGGGAGCGCTAGCGGAGGGGGTGGGGGGAATTTCCGACCCCCCCCCGCGATCGGGGCATGCTCCCCCCTTATGCCTGCGACCCCACAGGGGCCCTGTTCGGCTAGTAATTTGGCAGTTCGGGCGAACGCGAACAGTTTGGCCGAACACCACCAGGTGTTCGGCCGAACTCGAACATCACCCGAACAGGGTGATGTTCTGCAGAACCCGAACAGTGGCGAACACTGTTCGCCCAACACTAATCCGGACCCAAAAAAATAGCGCATGTTGGAAAAGTGTCCGGAGTCCGGATCCGGTCCGGCTCTGTACTGTACAGAACGGACACGTGTGAACGTCCGCATAGACTTTGCATTGCTATGCGGAACGTACGTTCCGTTTGTACAGTATGCGGTCCGGATCCGATCAGGCGGATCCGGACAGGGACCGCTAATGTGAACCGGGCCTTACACATAAAAACTATAGCATCTTTGATAACCATAAAATTTGTACATGCAAACAAAATATGATAAAAACTATAACGTTGCAAGCTTCTAAAACAACAACATACTTCAAAAACTTTAATGTTCTAATGTTGTTAACGATATTTATCGCACCCCACTTTTTTGTGCTTTTTTGCCATATTTACGATAATTGCATTAGAATTTATGGCGGCGCCCTTTTGGTCCACCCTCAGCCAGCACCCTTTTTTCCTGCTACCCCAAAAAGAATGTGGCAAAGCAAATACACATGGCCAAAGCTTACACCAGCACGCCACCTTGTGCCCAAATCACGCATACCCACATCCCTCTCAACAGAGGAGAGCTGAGGTGTGGACCTGAAATAAACTGTCAACTTAAAACCATACTGGATCCTGTCAGAGTGAACACTTCTTGCAAATAACATTTAAAAACGCGCCAAAAATGGCATATAGCTCAAGAGAGGGACAATTTACTGCTCTACAACCACTTGCCCCCTTCCATTAATCAACGCAGGTACCTGTAATTCCTTCAAATCCAATTACCATCCCATAGAGGACAGAGATTCTATAAGACCGACTTATACACAGGAAATAATAGGACTGTATGAACATAATGAGGTTAATGGCTGAATATAAATAACACAAACCCCATAAGAGCCCGTCTCGGGTGAAGGTCACCCGCATCCAGTGTGTGGGTGGATTAGGTGCTCAGACTCCGAGTCTCAGGACAGTTGTGTCATTGGAACTTATTACTGGGCAAGTCGTCATTAATTACACCACCAGGGCCATAGCTTACACCGCGTGACAAGGGAGACCTCAGGTCTGGAGCCTAATTAATAGGAGCCCTTTCTTCCCATTACCGCAACTGCTGAAACACAGTTTTAATGTAAGCGGGTCACCGGAGATGGAGAGAGGGACATTACTGACCTCCTTCCAAAATGGTTGGAAAGCAGATGCTGCAGTTGGAACGATTAGTAAATGGCCATATTACACAGAGCAACATCATGTGACTAGCCACAAGTTGTAACTAGTCACCAGATGCTGCAGATAGTCTCTAGACCCTGTGACCAGCCGGCCCGGCAGTGATAGCCTAAGGTCTCTTTTTCACAAGCGGTTCAACTGCCCACTTTTTAGGTACTTCAGGGCTGGTTCACACGGGCTTCTGCTCAGCGTCTCATTCAATTGCTTTTTTTTTTTTTTAATCTAGAACCCCAATGTTTAACAGTTGTCCTTTGAAGGCTTTTAATGGCTTTCAGTGCATAGCGTTTGAGAGTGTTACGTTTCCTGGGCTTTTGCAGGAAGTCAAGGGAAAGGGCTGGGATTTAACAGGCTTTCAGTGGCTTTTGCTGGAATTCAAATGCAAGGCCAGCAACAGCAAACGACTTCTAGAAGCTGCATGTTACTTTTGAGATGAAACGCTGGGGTTTACTGACAGGCTTTTATGAAAGCCTGCAAACGCTCTTAAACGTTTCCATCCACTTGCATGGTACAGCACTCAATCCCTAAAGACGTCGCTTTTAAAATACCTTAACACCTACAAAGCATCCGTGAGAACCAGCCCTCAGCCTCTTGGCTAACGGACAAAGTTTGATTTGGATACAATTACATACAGACTAGAGATGGCCCGAACAGTTCGCATGTGAATTTATTCACGCAAACTTCGGTGGTTCGAGGTAAACTGCGAACTATATGTGAGTTCGACCGCCCCCCTATACTACACTCCCTCCTGGAGCCCCCCCCCCCATGTAAAATGCAGGCAGCGTCAGCCTTTTCACTCACTCGTGTGGCTGCAGTAATTAGAGAAGGGAGAGAACCTGCTGTAGACATAGGGAAAGCTTAGTTAGGCTCTTGTTAGGCTTGTTAGCTTGCTCCTTGCTGATACTTATTGCTAAAAAGCACCCCTCAACAGCTCTTTTGAGAGCTAATGTTGTTCTTGTGATCTATTTTTTGTGTGTGTGTCCCACAGACACTTGTGCTGCATATACAGCCCTGTCAGTCAGTCGCAGCTGGCCCGTGGCCCCTTGGTAATTCCTACTGTGCCACTGCCAGGCCCAGCACATTCAGTTACTACCTGTGTGTGTGACAGCTGCACATTTGTAATACCAATCACTGCATACCTACCTGCTCAGTGCACCTACCTACGTGAACACACGCAGTGTTATATACCACCAGTCACTGCACCTGTTCAGGGTACCTGTGTGTGTGACAGCTGCACATTTGTAATACCAGTCACTGCATACCTGTTCACTGCACCTGTGTGACTGCACGCTGTTTTATATACCAGTCCGTGCATACCTGTTAACTGCACCTGTGTAACCACACATTGTTGTACCAGCAATCACTGCAACCTGTTCACTGCACCTGTGTAACCGCTCATTGTTGTACCAGCAGTCACAGCAACCTTTTCACTGCACTTGTGTACATTGTATTAGTCAAATCAGTGCATACCTTTCACTTCATCCCACCCAATATGGACAAAACAAGAGGCAGGACACCTGGCAGGTCTGTTCGAGGTCGCTGTCATGATTTCGTGCGGCCCTTGACCAAAGTACAGTGTTCAGAAGATGGCACATGCCATCAACCCCCAATATTGGCAGGATGTAGTTGACTATTTAACACCTCATCTTCCTCAGCTTCTGCACGGAAGCGTGTCATTTCTTCCTCCTCCTGCTCTGATTCTGGCACCCCACTTAACACTCAGTAGGTACTAGGTAGCCATCACCAAAGTGCCATCATCACAGGGCTCAGCGGTGTGGACATTTTTTTGCGTTTCTGCCTCAGATGAAAGTAATGCCATCTGTACTCTCTGCCACCGAAAATTGAGCCGTGGAAAGACCAAGTAGGGACAACTACCTTACGAAGGCACATGATTGCAAAGCATAAACTGCAATGGGATGACCACCTGAGGAAAAGCAGCACACAAAAGCAAAGTGACACACCGCAGTGGAAGATACCAGACCGCAATTATTTCTCAAAAAAGGCGATACCCAAACTGTATCGTGATGTTGAAAGGCAAGTGGTGACATCTCTGGCACACAGCGTTGGGTCAAGGGTCCATCTGACCACGGATGCCTGGTCTGCAAAGTACGGTCAGGCCTGCCTGAAGACTAAGTCAGTCTCTACACGCAGCTAGCAGCGGCCGCTATAATAATTTTTCTGGTGCGTGTATGTACACGCACCAGAAAAATTATTATGGCCTAATTTTTCTGGCTGCACTGCAGCTGCAAAACAAAAAAGGCATGTACATGTGCCAAATTCCACTTTGTGATCGTTACCTTGCCACGGTGAAGGAGCTTGCGCATCACAATGAAGCAATGACCGGCTAAATTAGTGTGTTGGGGTTGGGGGGCACACCTGACCCAAGAAGATAGATAATAAGGTCGTTGCTTCATTGTGCACAGACCAAATTTGATCAGCTGGACAGTCACTGTTGTTCTGTCATTTAGCTACCTCAGCCCGGTGACCATATGGGCTTGAAAACCGCTATTGCCTGCACTCTCGCCATGGTGCGCACCAGTCCAGCACGGCCGTCACTACACAAACAGCTGTTTGCGGTGCGTTACACAGTGAGTTTGGTGTGTCAGTGTGAAGCAGTACACTAATTACACTACCTGATCGATGTATACACATGCAAGATGTTTTAGGCTAATTTCACACCAGGACGTTGCGTTAGAGGGGGCGTTAAGGTCGCATAACGTCCCCCTAACGGAACGCCTGGTGGTGCTGGATCTGGACGTCAGAGTGAGCCGCGTTGTGCAGCTCACTCTGGCGTCAGTGATGCCGTGATGCGCACTCTTGTGCGCATGCGGCATCACGTGGTCCCGCCGGCCAATCGCCGCACAGAGCGGCTGCTCCAGGAAGTAAACACTGCACGTCATAACGTGCAGTGAATATTAATTAGCCATGTGCCTGGCCGCTCTCCGCTCCTCCCCCACATTACTGAGCATGTGCAAGTCCAAAGTACTGCATGCAGTACGTTGTCTTGTGACGCAGCGTTACAATGTAACGCAACGTCCGCACTGTGAACAGCCCCATTGATTTTTCATTACTGTGCGGTGGGCTGCGTTACAGGCTGCTCTAACGTGCGCCTGTAACGTCTCAGTGTGAAACCAGCCTTAAAGCACTTTAGGCCTCCAATTTAGCATGCAATGTGATTTCTGCCCTTAAACCGCTGCTGTGCATAATTAGGGATGTGGCTTAAGTGTCCCTCTTTCTTATTTCAAAAAGTTGGGAAGTATGCTAGTCCTCTGTATCATCAGTAGTTTTTTCTTCATTTTAAACACTTGAAAATAAGAAATAGATCAATTTAATTTATGGGAATAAAGTTTAGAGTGAGTTAAACACAGTGGAGAAATACATATATTTACATAGATCTGTACTTCAGTCCTGAAAGAGAGACTACCCTCTTTCCCTGAAAATAAGACCTACCCTGAAAATAAGCCCTAGCTGGAATTTTGAGCATGCTTGAAATATAAGTCCTACCCCGAAAATAAGTTCTAGCGGAAGTTAAAGAGGAAGGGCAGCCAATAAGTGGGGACACAGTGGTGCAGTGCCAATCGGGCACTGATCCCGTCACCCCCAGCACACAGCAAGGTTATCAGCTGTGCAGGGAAGACAGGGCAGGTGCCTGATCAGTACAGTAGGATACTTTCAAATCCATGAACATCACAGTACTAAGGAACAAGAAATGTTCTGCTGGGAGACACTTCCTGATAGAAATATAAGACATCCTCTAAAAATAAGCCCGAGCACATCTTTTAGAGCAAAAATTAATATAAGGCCTGCTGCACACCAAAAACTGCTAGCAGATCCGCAAAATGCTAGCAGATTTTGAAACGCTTTTTCTTATTTTTCTGTAGCGTTTCAGCTAGCGTTTTGCGGTTTTGTGTAGCGGTTTTGGTGTAGTAGATTTCATGTATTGTTACAGTAAAGCTGTTACTGAACAGCTACTGTAACAAAAAACGCCTGGCAAACCGCTCTGAAGTGCCGTTTTTCAGAGCGGTTTGCGTTTTTCCTATACTTTACATTGAGGCAGAAACGCCTCCGCAATCCAAAATCTGCAGCAGCCCGGGAGTATGCGTTTCTGCAAAATGCCTCCCGCTCTGGTGTGCACCAGTCCATTGAGATACATTACCCTAGCGTATCCGCAGCCGCAAGCGGATCGCAAACCGCAGCAGAACCGCTCTGGTGTGCACTAGGCCTTAGACAGTGTCTTATTTTCGGGGAAAGACGGTAATAAGGAAGAAAGAGGGACAGAGGAATTTGATTCCCAAAGAGGGGGGACAGTTGGGAGCTATGCAAATAGCAGTGGTAATGCCAAACAACATAAGGGCATTTTCCATTGGCTAAAAACCATCTCAGGCCCTGAACCCACTAGGAGTGCTTTTCTGAGCTCTTTGTGATTTGAAAAAGTTCTTGCTAATGTAATGCTACAGGTGTGATCCCACTAGAGCGATGTGATTTTATAAAAATCCCCCATAGCATTGCATTAGGAAGAGCTTTTGTCAAATCACTAGTGCTAAGAAAAGACTGCTAGTGGGTTTAAGCCTTCAGGTCACATCTCAGGCCATGACCAGATGCAACTGCATGGGGGAGGGGCCGCTGCCTACCGCCCCTCAGTAATGGGCTCACGAGTCCGTAAGGAAAAAAAAATAATTGTGATTTAAATGCGGCTTAATTGCCTCAGCTGTGTGGCTGGGAGAGAGGGTGTTACTTACCCATAAGTCAGCTGTCTTCTATGTGTTTCAAATGTCTTGCTCTTGCACGCGCCGTCCTATTGGACGCGGTGCAAGACTCACTACCGCACACTTCCTCCTTCAAGCCGGAAAAAAAAAGTTTGCAAATAATGCTGAAAAATATCCGCAAAGTCCGTTTTTCCCGTAAAAAAAAAAAAAAGAAAAAAAAAATTCACAAAGATAAAAGGGAGCGCATTATTTCTGACTTAACTACCGATTTTATATCAGCTACAAGAAGTTTGTAATATATTTTGCTTCCCGTTGACTTAACTGGAGTCTGGAGCGCTGTGTTTGCTGGACGTTCATTTTTTTTTTTTCAATGTTTTTTCTGCCACGGTTTGTCCGCATGTTTCTCAGCTGCTGCCGGATATCTGTTTGCCGAGTACACCATTCAACAATCCGTGGAAAAGAGGCCTAAACCAGCCTTTTCCACATGTAGTTGAACTGTGTACTCAGTCAGCGAGCAGTTGCCAGGCAGCAGCGAGCAGTTGTCAGGCAGCAGCGAGCAATTGTAAGAGTTTGAGAGGCATTTCACTGCCTATCTACTGCTTATGGAAAAGAGCCCTAAGGCCTCCTTTCCACGGACTGTTGAGCTGTGTGCTCAGTAAGCAGTTACCAGGCAGAAGTAAACAGTTAGGGCCTGTTTCCACTACACGCAGATTGGGTGCAGAATGGATGCAGAAAAACTGACTCCAATGAATGCCTATGGGCCTGTTTCCACTAAACGCGATTGTTCTGATGCAGATTTTCCCATAGGCATTCATTGGAGTCAGGTTTTCTGCATCCAATCTGCATGTAGTGGAGACAGGCCCTTATCGTGCAGCAACAAGCAGTTACCAGGCAGCAGTGAGCAGTTGAGAGGCATTTCACTGCCTATCAACTGCTCATGGAAAAGAGGCCTCAAAGAGGAAGGCCTCCTTTCCACGGACTGTTGATAGGCAGTGAAATGCCTCTCAAACTCTCACAACTGCTTACTTCTGTCTAGTAACTGCTGCTGAGCACACAGTTCAACAGTCCATGGAAAGGAGGCCGAACACAGAAATGCAGTTCCAAAACAGACAGATGTGGAGCAATTGTGCAAAGGCTACACAGCTCAGAGGTTGGTGGATGGATCTGCACTCACCATTATGAAGTTGAAGGCAGGATCAGGAGTTGGAAAGTTTTTGGCTGTAGATCTCTTGATTGAACAGAGCAAACTTCTTCTTTACTTTCTCCTTCAGAAATCACTTTGCAGCAACAAAGTCACAACTCACGAAATATCTCCAGACCAGTAAGTATGTTATAGCACTTGAATGCAACAGTTTTGGCAGTTCTGCTTCTGCACACTAGTTCTGGAGAGTATTACACTGATTACCCCACCTGTGCACAGACTGCCTGGCTGCATGATGATGTCATGATTTTGCCACCTGTGGATGGTGGGCGGAGCATAGAGGAATTCAGGGCCCTGTGTCACATCAGTGATTTTGTGGCTGTAAGGGCCCACTCACACTAAAAGCGCTTTTCTGAGCGTTTTGCAAATGATAAGCATTTTTTAAAATCATTCCCATTCACTTTTATAAAAAAAATGGACAAATTGCAGCAATTTTTGCGCACACGATCGCAAAATTACAGCAATTTTTCCACGATTTGTACTGAAAGTGAATGGGAGCGATTTTAAAAACCGCTAATCAACGCAAAACTCTCAGAAAAGCGGTTCTAGTGTGAATGGGCCCTGAGGCCTTGTTCACATTATAAATCGCCAGCGCTGTCGCAAGCGCTAAACGAGAGTGATATTTCAAATCAATTTGCAATCTAAAGCTTTCGAAATTGCGGCAATTTTTCTGCGATTTGTACAGAGATTTTAATGAAAGTAAATGGGAGCGATTTTAAAAACCGCTAATCAACCGCAAAACAATCGATTTGCGATCTGATTCTTTCACGGTGATTTGCGATTAGAAAAGCGCTTTTCTAAGCGGTTTGGTGCAGCGATGGTTTTTCACTTTCTGACGTCAGTCCTTGCCCCAGAAATGAATAAATACAATGTATTAATTCATTAAAATCGCTCAGGAAATCGCTTTTCAAAGCGATTTTTCAAGCATTTAGTGATTTTCCTATCTTTTCTATTGAATCGCAAATGCTTGCAATCACAAATGCCAACGATTGCGATTTTTCATTAATTCTGTTATGCGATTGTGATTTTTCATTTGCATTGCATTATCGCTCTAAAAATCGCTCCAGAAAGCGATTGCGATTTGCGATTTCCAAATCGAATCACTTTAGTGGAAAATACTTTTCAAGATTTCTCTGATAAAGTAACAACCCTAGCGATTTAAAAATCACTAGCAATTTGCGATTCAGCTGTGTAGTGGAAAAGGGCCCAAAATGATGCAGAACCAGTGTTTGCGATTGGATAGAAAGCTCATCGTTCATATGAGAACATGGAGCAACATTGCAGAGGCGCTTAAGGCAATTTTTTAAACCGCCAGTGCTAAAAAAAATAATTAAAAAAAAGGTACTTATCCGTTAGCCGGGCGCATCCGGCAGGTGGCGCTGTTGTAGCGAATTTCGATGCGCTGTTGTATCTAATTCCATTCATAGTTACTGAACGTAGTACTGTGTGAATGGAAGCGCCGCAGGTGGCGCTAATTTCATTGTTGATACGTAACGATACAGTGTGTTAATGTCAACGAATATACATTGTATTTGAAGTGGCCGGAATTAAAATGAAGGCGGCGGCAATGTAACACATGAAGCCGCCGCCTTCGTCTGTTCTTCTTCTTCTCCCCCTTTGCCCTCTCGCTTGTATACAATGCTGCCAGCCTGCGGGGACATGCGTGTCCCCCCAGAGTCGTTCGTCGCGGCAGGGAAGCCTGCTTGTTTCCTTGCGACGAACGACTGTGGGGGGACACGCGTGTCCCCCCCCCCCCCCCCATCTGGCAGTGTTGTATAGAAGCGAGAGGGCAAAGGGGGAGAAGAAGAACAGACGAAGGCGGCGGCTTCATGTGTTACATTGCCGCCGCCTTCATTTTAATTCCGGCCACTTCAAATACAATGGCCTCAATTCACTAAGCTTAACTCCTGTCTTTAATAACTCTTCTGAGCTGTTTTACAGTTATCACCATAGTGATATAATTGTGATAACTGTAAAACAGCTCAGAAGAGTTATTAAAGACAGGAGTTAAAGAGAAACTCCAACCAAGAATTGAACTTTTTCCCAATCAGTAGCTGATACCCCATTTTACATGAGAAAGACAATGATTTTCACAAACAGACCATCAGGGGGCGCTGTGTGACTGATTTTGTGCTGAAACCCCTCCCACAAGAGGCTCTGAAGACCGCGGTACTGCTGGCAAACAGCTACAATGTAACAATGTTCAGAGACAGGAAATAGCTGTTATTAGCTGTCTAACAGCCAGAGCAGCTAGAAACAGCTAAATAACCTGCCCACAGTAACAATGTCACCATGTAATAAATGTCAGAATGTTAATCTGGGAGAGGAAAGATTTTACAATGAGCAAACACTGACTAAATCATTTATACATAATTATGGTAAAAAATGAAGCACTTTTTTTACTACATTATTTTCACTGGAGTTCCTCTTTAAGGTTAGTGAATTGAGGCCTATGTATATTCGTTGCCATTAACACACTGTATTGTTACGTTGCGTATCAACAATGTAATTAGCGCCACCTGCGGCCACCTGTTACCATAGTAACTATGAATGGAATTAGATACAACTGCGCATCGAAATTCGCTACAACAGCGCCACCTGCCGGATGCGCCCGGCTAACGGATAAGTACCAAAAAAAATTGCTCTCAATGTAAACAAGCCCTAAGCGCTGGAACCCACTTTTAAATCGCGCAAGCGCTGTGTGCATCGATTCCTAGGCTGATTGCGGTTCCCTCCAATTTGAAGCTACAGTAAACTGTACTGTAGTCCCGCCCAATGGGTGCTTCTCTAGATCCAATCAGAGAAGCGCCTGTGACCCCTGCTGCCAGGGGGCGGGGCTATGGATGGAAGCCAGACATTGGTACACTCGGTAAGTATAATTAACTTTATATAAAAATGAAAGCGTTCGGCCCCCATTTAGCACTGCAAAATCTCTTTTCAGTTTGATTTAGCAGCGATTGCAGTTAACACTAATTGGAATCACACTAGTGAGTTCAGCCCCATTTAAATACATTGGCAAAGCATTTTTTTTTTTTTTTTTTGGGAGTCACTGTTGATTGTTGGCAATCCAAAAATGCTTCTAAAATCGCCCTAGTGGGTCTCAGCCCTGAGAGCACTTTGCCACTAGTAGCATTTTGTGATTCATTTCTGATTATTACTTGTAGATCACTAGGTTCCTAAAAACTAATGGTAACTGCTCTGAAGATTTGCATTAGTGCTCTGTGTTTGCGATGCTGTTTTTCCCAATCGCAAGCGCCGTTCCTTCTGCGTTTTTCGTGTTCTTCATACCCTATACAAAGTATAGGAGCGTACAAAAATTGAATAGTCATGGAATCGCTATGCTATTTTCCACGATCCAGCAATTCAAGGAATTTTCATGCCTGCTTTTTTCTGCTTTTCAAAGCCTTTTCTGGTCTGGTCTGGAACCCACTAGGAGTATTTCTCTGAGCGCTTTGTGATTTGAAAATCTCTTGCTAATGTCATGCTATAGTTGTGATCCCACTTGAGCAATGTGAGTTTTTTAACACCTAATGCCAATCGGTGTCGGGAGGGTGGCAGACCCAGGACCTCGTAACGCCAAAAGGTGTCAAGTCTTGGGGCGGGGTTTTTCCACAAGATCGCGCGTGCCGATGCGCTCGCTTCTCCACTTGAATGACGGAGTTCTGCTCCGTCATCAGTCTCCCAGCAGCAATCGCCGCTAGTAGACTGTTAGACGCCGCCTATTTACATTGTACAGCGCTGCGATCTACGGAAGTGATGTACTGGGGGACAGCCGTGACGCTCGGCTGTCCCATGGAGACGCTCAGGAGCGATTGGCTTTCATAGGCTGATGCCGATGAGAGCTGATCGCTGTGATTAGCTTGCGGGGGGGAGGAAGGGAGGGAAAAAAATAGGTAATTTTATAAAAAAAACTTACAAACAAAATAAATAAATAAATAAACATCTCGGGAGTGATCAGAGCCCACCAACAGAAAGCTCTGTTGGTGGGCAGAAAGGGGGGAGGGATCACTTGTGTGCTGCGTTGTATGGGTCTGCAGTGAGCTCTTAAAGCCCTAAAGTCCTAAATTGTAAAAAATAGCCTGGTCACTAGAGGGGTGTAAGCCAATGGTCCTGAAGTGGTTACAAATTCCCCATAGCATTGTATTAGCCGGTGCGCACTTAGCAGAAACGCAAACGTTGTGGAAAACGTTGCGTTTTTGCCACTAATGGACTTCTATGGGATGCATGAAAAAACGCATATGCGTTTTGTATGCGTGCGTTTTTGAAAATGCTGGTTTTATTGCATAATATTCAAAAATGCATAAAAACTGCACATGATGAAAGTCAATGAGAACGCAATGTATTGCATTTTGTATGCGTTTTTCATGTGTTTTTATATGTCTTTGTTATTTTTTTAAATTGCTTTGTGATGTATTTCCGCTTCCTGTTGTTTTCCTAGTGATCTGCATAATTCAAAATAAAAAAACGCATTAAAAAGTATACAAAACGCATATGCATTTTATATATGCAAACCGCAAATGCATTAAAACGCACGCAAAACGTGATTGTGAAAAAAGCGCAAACACACTAAAAACGCATACACAAACTACACAATGACAGAAAACGTGACCTTTCACGCTCTGTTTTGTGGGCACCCAGCCTCAGGCCTCTTTTCCATGGATAGTTGAACTGTGTGCTCAGCAAGCAGTTACCAGGCAGCTGTGAGCAGTTACCGGGCAGCTGTGAGCAGTTACCGGCAGGGCCGGGCCGATGCATAGGCTGGAGAGGCTCCAGCCTCAGGGCGCAGTGTAGGAGGGGGCGCACAATTCATTCAGCTGTCATTCCTAATTGTGTTTGAAGCAGAAAGAAATAAGAAAAGATTAAGACTAGAGATTAAGGTGTTGGGGGCCCTGGGGCGCCTCTTAGTCTAATAGCAATCAGTGTGTGACGGATGGGGTAGGAGGGATGGAGGGGCGCACTTTGGTGTCTCAGCCTTGGGTGCTGGAGGACCTTGTCCCGGCTCTGGTTACTGGGCAGCTGTGAGCAGTTACCGGGAAGCAGCGAGCAGTTACCAGGCAGCAGCGAGCAGTTGTGAGAGTTTTAGGGTAGAGACACACACTAGGCAGAATCGCAAATGTGTTTTCCACTATGTGCTATGGAAAATGCAGATGCGATTCTGCCTAGTGTGTTCCTACCCTGAGAGGCATTTCACTGCCTATCAACTGCCCGTGGAAAAGAGGCCTAATAAATCTCAAGTGCTTTAGGCCTCTTTTCCGCGGACTGTTGAGCTGTGTGCTCAGCAAGCGGTTACCAGGCAGCAGTGAGCAGTTACCAGGCACCAGCAAGCAGTTGTGAGAGTTTGAGAGGCATTTCACTGCCTACCAACAGTCTGTGGAAATGAGGCCTAAAAAAGGTAGAGTGACCATACGTCCCGCTTTACCTGGGATGCGTCTTGCCTTCGGGGTCCACTGTCCCAGGCTGCATGAGATCCCGGGAAATGTCCCGCTTTTAGCTGCGGGACATCCCGGCCTCGGGACTCTGGCCACCGTACTGAATGAACTGGCCGCAGCGTCTAACAGACGCTGCGCCAGTTCATAGCCTGCAGCCCCGCTCCAGCCTGCATAGTCTCTGGCAGGCAGAGCAGGGCTACGGGAAGATAGCTCCCGAAGCCTTGTACTGGAGACTATTTGTGTCTCCAGTGCAGGGCTTCGGGCGCCATCTTCCCGTAGCCCTGCTATTACATTCCAGGGCGGGACACTGCAGGAGGAGCAAGACGGTCCGGGGAGCTGCGTGCCGGAGGCCGGAGACTTCTGTCAGGTGAGTAAATTATTTTTTTTCCAGGTGAAATGTTGCCCACAATGCGTTTATTTTGTACTGACATGTTGCCCCATTCCGTTTATTTTGTACTGATATGTTGCCCACATTGCATTTATTTTGTACTGACATGTTGCCCACATTGTGTTTATTTTGTACTGATATGTTGCCCACATTGCGTTTATTTTGTACTGACATGTTGCCCGCATTGCATTTATTTTGTACTGACATGTTGCCCACATTGCGTTTATTTTGTGCTGACATGTTTCCCATTACGTTTATTTTGTGCTGACATGTTGCCCCATTGCGTTTATTTTGTGCTGACATGTTGCCCACATTGCATTTATTTTCTGGTGTCTGGGGTAACTGTTGCTGCATTTATTATTTAATGGTCATAGTTGGCTATGTTTGCTGCTTTGGGGTTACGGTATACTATTAAATAGCATCACACAGTTTCTGCACACCCATGATGCGAAACCTCGTTTGACCACATCATGGCGTAAACACTGCTCATTATGTTAGCTCCGCCCATACAATGTCATGGTCACCCCCATTTTTCTGCGTGGCGCGCAGCCCCCCGTTTTTCGGGGCCCCCATATTTTTGGCGCAGTGCGCTGTGAACATTTTTTTTTTCGCATCCAAGCGTTTCAGTGTTTCCTATAACTTGAGGGAAGACCTGGGGAGACAATCATGGCCCAATTGACCAGTTTTGCCCCATGACACTATGGGCTGTCAGTCTGAAAGTGCCACTGCCATGCCCCTACCCCAACCCTCTTAGAGCCAGATCTACCATCCAGTAGGATCGATAATTTCAACCAGTTGTGATCAGAAAGCTGATTCAGTCACAGTGATCAAATCTGCCAGAAACAAATGATTAGTGTATGAGCACCTTAAGTTGTCCTGAATTTACCCCTCCTCCAATGCCAGCCAACCCAACACAGTCGGCACAGAGTGCCAAAATAAGGGACCGTTAATGAAGTGCAAATTATAGTAGATCCTTTAGGCCTCTTTTCCACGGACTGTTGATAAGCAGTGAAATGCCTCTCAAACTCTCACAACTGCTGACTGCTGCCTGGTAACTGCTTGCTGCTGCCTGGTAACTGCTCACTGCTGCCTGGTAACTGCTCACTGAGCACACAGTTCAACAGTTTGTGAAAAAGAGGCCTAACTTGCCTCTTTATTCCTGGCTAGAGATGGCCAAATCATTTTGAGGTGATGCATGATTATGTAAATTTTCTATGCAACTGTATGCAGCTTGTAACTGGATCAATCAAACCCCACCAAGATTTCAAGCTGCATATATTTGCATACAGAGTTGAGGCATTTCTCAAAACTTTACATAATCCTGCATCAACTTATGCAACAGAATTATTTGCATCTCATTAGTGATGAGCACAAATTTCGTACAGACATAACTTCGCATCAAAATTCGCAATTACGGTGTGAAATTGTACTGCGGAATTCAGGGAAGAATCATAAGTTCATCTGTAATTGTAATTATTCATAATTTTGCGTAATTTTCACATAATTTTGTATCGACTTTAGCAGTTATTAGCAAATCCCCCATGCCTGCTATTGTCATCCACCAAAATTGTTACAGATGTTAAAGAGAATAGTGGGTAAAGAATTTTTCAAAAATACATTGTAGTTTATTAGAAAATCGATTTTAAAAACGCATAGGAAAAATGTTATGTGGTATAACAACAGAGGCGCCAAGTAGAGTAAAATTAGTTAAAATTGTTAAAAAGGGGGAAGTGGGTGGACTCACCTCCCTTCTGAAAAAATGGCCAGACAACGGGCAGGTTACTTCAAGTTTAAAGTAACATTAACAATTTTTGGAGGGAGCAAAGTCGGGTCAAGAGCCAGATATAGCGCCTCTGTCTATATCTGGCTCTTGACCCGACTTTGCTCCCTCCAAAAATTGTTAATGTTACTTTAAACTTGAAATAACCTGCCCGTTGTCTGGCCATTTTTTCAGAAGGGAGGTGAGTCCACCTACTTCCCCCTTTTTAGCAATTTTAACTAATTTTACTCTACTTGGCGCCTCTGTTGTTATACCACAATTGTTTAGTCCACCCTGGGTGGAGGGGTGTATCCCCATTTCCTTCTATCTACAGAGAGCGACTTCTTAACCCTGAGTGGGTTCAGGTTACAATTCTCCCTGCCTGCTTATCCAGTGGTTGCCTTGGAGGCGACCCGTCCTTGTGAGTATAACCATTGTGTGTGTTTGCATCAGACATCACCTCATTAACATACTACACCATATTGGGCTCTCGGTTCTCCCCCTTTCTTTCAAGCATAGGAAAAATGGTTTTTAAACTGTCGTTTTTTCTGAGTTTAAAGAACATTTTTCCTTTGCATTTTTGAAATTGATTTTCTCAAAAACTACAAGGTCTTTTTGGAAATAGCATGTATGAGGACTTTGCTATTCATCGCTAAATTCTGCACAAAATGACTTGAAAATTACGCAAAAATTATGCAAAGTTACGAAGGTTTATTCAAAATGTATTCAATTTACAAATCGTAATTACGTGTGGGCGTGATTGTGAAAATTGACATGAAATTTTGCATAATCATAATTAGCTGATTATGATCATCATTACATCTTATTGACCATCCCTAGTCAGGAACAGGGCCGGGCTGAGGCAGAGGCGAGAGAGGTTCCAGCCTCAGGGCGCAGTGTAGGAGGGGACACACACAATGCCAGGCAGAGGTGAGTGAGGCTCCAGTCTCAGGGCGCAGTGTAGGAGGGGGCGCACAACTCGCTCAGCTATCATTCCCCAATCCCCTATTGTGTTTGAAGCAGAGAGAAATAAGAAAAGGGGATACATGGCAGTGACTGCAAGCCAGATAACTAGAGGCTAAGTTACTGGGGGGTTAGAGGCCCTGGGGTAGAGGCCTGCAACGGGGCGGGTACCCGCCAGTTACCCAAATTGCGGGTCGGGTTCGGTTACCCATTTTGATTCTAATCGAGTTGCAGGTAGTGGCCTGTGGGTGTTGGTCAGGTCACGGGTAGTGAAAGCAAGCAAGCATGAGATTATTTAGTCATCATTTAGTCAAAAGTAAAAAAAAAAATAAAATAAAATAAAAAAGATCTTCTTTTATACAAGCCAAACACTTCGTTGGCTTGTATAAAAATTGATTTCACTTATTTTACAGCCTTCCAGTGAGACTACCAATGTATATTTTATAATAAAATGTAAAAAGCGTGTTGGCGGTTTGGAGGTCTGCAGGTACCAGATTCACCAGAAAGTGGGTTGCGGGACGAATAGCGGCGCTGCGGGTGCAGGTCTGAAAAATTAGACCCGCGCAGGCCTCTACCCTGGGGCGCCTCTTACTAATAGCAATCAGTGTGTGACGGCTGGGGTGGGAGGGATGGAGGGGCACCTCTTAGTGTAATAGCAATCAGTGTGTGACGGCTGGGGTGGGAGGGATGGGGGAGGAGCCTCTTAGTGTAATAGCAATCAGTGTGTGACGGCTGGGGTGGGAGGGATGGAGGGGCACCTCTTAGTGTAATAGCAATCAGTGTGTGACGGCTGGGGTGGGAGGGATGGAGGGGCCTCTTAGTGTAATAGCAATCAGTGTGTGATGGCTGGGGTGGCAGGGATGGGGAGGGGCCTCTTAGTGTAATAACAATCAGTGTGTGACGGCTGGGGTGGGAGGGATCTCTTAGTGTAATAGCAATCAGTGTGTGACGGCTGGGGTGGGAGGGATGGAGGGGCCTCTTAGTGTAATAGCAATCAGTGTGTGATGGCTGGGGTGGGAGGGATGGGGAGGGGCCTCTTAGTGTAATAACAATCAGTGTGTGACGGCTGGGGTGGGAGGGATCTCTTAGTGTAATAGCAATCAGTGTGTGACGGCTGGATTGGGAGGGGCCTCTTAGTGTAATAGCAATCAGTGTGTGACGGCTGAGGTGGGAGGGATGGGGAGGGGCCTCTTAGTGTAATAGTAATCAGTGTGTGACGGCTGGGGTGGGAGGGATGGAGGGGCACCTCTTAGTGTAATAGCAATCAGTGTGTGACGGCTGGGGTGGGAGGGATGGAGGGGCACCTCTTAGTGTAATAGCAATCAGTGTGTGACGGCTGGGGTGGGAGGGATGTAGGGGCACCTCTTAGTGTAATAGCAATCAGTGTGTGATCAGTGGGAGGGAAGGAGGGGCCTCTTAGTGTAATAGCAATCAGTGTGTGACGGCTGGGGTGGGAGGGATGGAGGGGCACCTCTTAGTGTAATAGCAATCAGTGTGTGATCAGTGGGAGGGATGGGGAGGGGCCTCTTAGTGTAATAGCAATCAGTGTGTGACGGCTGGGGTGGGAGGGATGGAGGGGCACCTCTTAGTGTAATAGCAATCAGTGTGTGACGGCTGGGGTGGGAGGGATGGAGGGGCACCTCTTAGTGTAATAGCAATCAGTGTGTGACGGCTGGGGTGGGAGGGATGGGGAGGGGCCTCTTAGTGTAATAGCAATCAGTGTGTGACGGCTGGGGTGGGAGGGATGGAGGGGCACCTCTTAGTGTAATAGCAATCAGTGTGTGACGGCTGGGGTGGGAGGGATGGAGGGGCCTCTTAGTGTAATAGCAATCAGTGTGTGACGGCTGGGGTGGGAGGGATGTAGGGGCACCTCTTAGTGTAATAGCAATCAGTGTGTGACGGCTGGGGTGGGAGGGATGGAGGGGCCTCTTAGTCTAATAGCAATCAGAGTGTGACGGCTGGGGTGGGAGGGATGGGGGAGGGGCCTCTTAGTGTAATAGCAATCAGTGTGTGACGGCTGGGGTGGGAGGGATGGGGAGGGGCCTCTTAGTGTAATAGTAATCAGTGTGTGACGGCTGGGGTGGGAGGGATGGGGAGGGGCCTCTTAGTGTAATAGCAATCAGTGTGTGACGGCTGGGGTGGGAGGGATGGGGAGGGGCCTCTTAGTCTAATAGCAATCAGTGTGTGACGGCTGGGGTGGGAGGGATGGAGGGGCCTCTTAGTGTAATAGCAATCAGTGTGTGACGGCTGGGGTGGGAGGGATGGGGGAGGGGCCTCTTAGTGTAATAGCAATCAGTGTGTGACGGCTGGGGTGGGAGGGATGGAGGGGCCTCTTAGTGTAATAGCAATCAGTGTGTGACGGCTGGGGTGGGAGGGATGGGGAGGGGCCTCTTAGTGTAATAGTAATCAGTGTGTGATGGCTGGGGTGGGAGGGATGGAGGGGCACCTCTTAGTGTAATAGCAATCAGTGTGTGACGGCTGGGGTGGGAGGGATGGAGGGGCACCTCTTAGTGTAATAGCAATCAGTGTGTGACGGCTGGGGTGGGAGGGATGAGGGAGGGGCCTCCTAGTGTAATAGCAATCAGTGTGTGACGGCTGGGGTGGGAGGGATGGAGGAGCCTCTTAGTGTAATAGCAATCAGTGTGTGACGGCTGGGGTGGGAGGGATGGAGGGGCACCTCTTAGTGTAATAGCAATCAGTGTGTGACGGCTGGGGTGGGAGGGATGAGGGAGGGGCCTCCTAGTGTAATAGCAATCAGTGTGTGACGGCTGGGGTGGGAGGGATGGAGGAGCCTCTTAGTGTAATAGCAATCAGTGTGTGACGGCTGGGGTGGGAGGGATGGAGGGGCACCTCTTAGTGTAATAGCAATCAGTGTGTGACGGCTGGGGTGGGAGGGATGGAGGGGCGTTTCAGCCTTGGGTGCTGGAGGACCTTGTTCTGGTCAGGAATAAAAAGGCAAGAAAACAGCGATTACACTTTCAGACCTCATTTCCATGAGTGGTTAATAGTCAGTGAAATGCCTCTCTAACTCTGACAACTGCTCGCTGCTGCCTGACAACAGCTCACTGCTGCCTGACAACTGCTCGCTGCTGCCTGACAACTGCTCGCTGCTGCCTGACAACTGCTCGCTGCTGCCTGACAACAGCTCACTGCTGCCTGACAACAGCTCACTGCTGCCTTTCAACAGCTCACTGCCGCCTGGTAATCGCTTGCTGAGCACACAGTTCAACTTCCCGTAGAAATGACCCCTTACTCATCACTCACAATGTACTTGCCTTCCATACATCAGCATGTGACGGGAGCTGGCGGTACACGGAATTCGGGGGCTGCAGTTGGCCGCAGTTACTATACAAATATGGAAAACATCTAAAGTTTCACCCGATAGAAGCCATAACAATCGTTATTTTATGTATGACTTCCCCGGAATATATGGGTCGTTATTGGAAATTTATTTCATAAACTAGGAAACCTGCAATGTTTTTTTGGCAATGGCTTTTCTAAATGTAAAACATGAGAAGTAATGAGATCCTTTAAAAGATGATTTCACCCTTCTTGTCTAGACTTTCTGCTGAAGGCGAGGCGCTACGGAAGGAACAAGAGCTCTGTAAGCGGAGGAACGGGCTTCTCTTCAGCACAAACACACTGGAGGAGGACAACAGAAGAGACTGCTAACAGCCACGCAGACCAGGGCCACAGAGCTGACAGTTCGGCATAGAGAATGCTGACTATGAGTCTGTTGGATGGGCCACTGCCAAGCACATTTCCAGCAACCATCTTTTTAGGCCACATTCACAGTGGTGCATTGCCGTGAAGTATTGCCACACTGCAATGCACCACCAATGGCCTGTGCATTGCAGTATAACCGCTTGAAACATTGTAACAGTTACGATAATCATCCGAACGTCACTGGGACGCACTCAAGAGGCCACTTTGCAGTGTCAGGGAGTTTTGCCTTGAACTCCTTACTAAATAGGTACTGACTCTAGCTAGGATTCGAACCCTGGTCACCCATATCAAAGGCAGAGCCAGTACGCTATCCAGCCACTACAATTACCACAAAATGCACACATTAACAATAATTGTGAAGCAACTTTTCACTTACTGTGTGCTTTACTGTATGTGACATGAGTGAGTAACTTCGATGCATGCACCGCCTCCAAATCTAGTTCGGCACAGCATCAGGCTACTTGGATCAAAGTGTTGGACTAAGTGTGATACTTTAATGCCCTTTGGCACAATGCTGCACTCTACAATAACATATTACACTTGTGCCATGCAGGAGCTACAGCACAAAAGCTTACATGTTAAGTTGGGCTGAAGAAAGATGTTCAACCATACCCCCATCGAGTTCAAAGGTTGTTAAAATTGCCATGTTCAGGCAGTGCTCAACAATTTTACTGGCAGGGGTGCAAATACAAATTATGCAAAACTTTGAGAGCCCCCCCCCCCCCTTCCCCCCCAAAAAAATTACACCCTTTCCTTTGCCTACCCCTCACAGCCTAGAGGCCCATCTTACAAGGGTCATAAAACAAGTGTGGACATCTTAATCTTCATACTTCAAGGACAACCGAGGTGACATGTGACATGATGAGATAGACGTGTATGTACAGTGCCAAGCACACAAATAACAATAATGTATTCTTTTTATTTTTCTTTCTCTGCCTGAAAGCGTTAATCATCAGGTGTGCAAGTGACTTTCAGTCCAGGTCAGACTGGGTTAGACTATGGCATAACCCTCGCTGATAAGTAATTACAGCCATAAAACACTTGTCAGTAAATGTTGATTGTCTGCGATGCGCAGAAGACCCGGACTGACGCAACTGAGTCAGTTACCGAGGCTGATCGTGGCTGAACGGTAGACTGCGGAAGGATGGTGAGGAACTCAGATAAGCTTGTGGGCTGAAGGAAGCTCCTGGTAAGTATCAAATCTTTAGAAGTTGACGTCTCTGGCTTCCTTTAATGCCAGTCTGTTGGATGTAGGCTCACTCTATGTATCAGATACATACTGTATTTATGAGGCCCGAAGAAGGGTTTACAGACCTGAAACAAGCTGGCACTGACGCAACCAGATAATACAGTAAATTGTCACAGGGTCTTTGCTCTCAATGTTTGTGCTTTAGATGTTTCTTACGAATTATCTTTGAAGAGGATCATGTTTTGTACCTTAATTGCGTAATAAAAAAAAAGAACAAAAAGACTTTGGTTTCCTTCCTGATTTCAGGATATATCCTCATACTAGAGAAAAGTGTCCATAGAAAGTTCCAGCAGTCATGCTGACCTATAATCAGTGATGCTCATCACCGCCTCGTAATCACGGAATATTTTCACTATCCAACATCGTGATCCGAATTCGTGATCTCCTCTTGATCACTGATTCAGTTCCGAATGCACACGTAAACGTGGTCCAAATCCGGCTCGTGATCACGGCTGTGATTAACCACTTCACAACTGAGGGGTTTTTACCCCTTGAGCACCAGAGCAATTTTTACCTTTCAGCGCTCCTTCCATTCATTCGTCTATAACTTTATCATTACTTATCACAATGAAATGAACTATATCTTGTTTTTTTTCACCACCAATTAGGCTTTCTTTAGGTGGGACATTATGCCAAGAATTATTTTATTTTAAATGTGTTTTAATGGGAAAATAGGAAAAAATGCAGGAAAAAAATCATTATTTTTCAGTTTTCGGCCGTTATAGTCTTTAAATAATGCATGCTACTGTAATTAAAACCCATGAAATGTATCTGTCCATTTGTTCCAGTTATAAAACCGTTTAAATTCTGTCCCTATCAAATTTGGCGCCAATATTTTATTTGGAAATAAAGGTGCATGTTTTTCAGTTTTGATCTATTAACCCTTCGCACACTCACATGCAAATGTTCAAACAATTGCATTCACAGATTCACTCATCCAGGCACAACTGTTATCCCTACAGCTAAATTAAAAGCCAGGGTTTTAGTTCACAGAAGAATGCATTCTTATGCTTAATCACCTATACTGCGCAGAAGTACCCAGGTAAACATAGGTGTCCTAACTCTGGCCCTGTAACATGCATTGTTTGAACATTTGCATGTGAGTGTGCGAAGGGTTAATAGATTTTTGCTGTTTTCTAGCCACACCCCCTTCAGCACCTCCCTTTCCCTAATAATTTATTTAATGTCCTAACTAGAGGCGATGTGCCTGGATATATGTATGTTTTTCAGTTTTGGGTAAATCCCTAATTACAAGCCCATAGTTTATAAAGTAACAGTGTTATACCATCTTGACATAAACATTTAAAAAGTTCAGTCCCTAAGGTAACTATTTATGTATTTTTTTTATTGTAATTTTTTTTTTCTTTTTATTACAATCGGTCGAAAACCGGAGCTCCAATTCAAATCCAGATCATAATCAAGGCATATCCGGATTTCGATTCTGCCATGGCTGGATTTACTCGAATTCGTGATTGGGAGGTATCCAAGCAACATTACCTATAATCCCTAGTCAGAGAATGTCCTGGCCAGTATTAGCATCTGGTTATCTGGCTCTAAAGTATGGTATTCACAGATACGCATAGGGCATCAATGTAGTAAAGTTAAAAAGAAAAGAAATAACTGGCTGAACAGCAGGCTGCGGGAGGACGTTGTGGGACTCAGACGAGCTTATGGGGCCGGAGGAAGCCCCGGGTAAGTATCAAATCTTTAGAGGTTGACATCTCTGGTACACTTTAATAACCATCTGTAATAAACAAATCCAGGAACAGACCAGACCACCACTAACGACAGCTACATCGCCCCTAGGCAGGCGGGTACTTTCTCTACACACTACAGTTTTCTTTCGTACTACAAAATTACAATTATTTGGTGTCCCTAAAAAATAACTCTAGACTGTGGTAGAGACATGTTTAGATTGTGAGATCACCTGAGGACAGGCAGTGTTCAATGTACTGTGAAAATGTGTCAGTGCTTTGTAAATGCATCAAAATAATATTAGTATTTTTATAGCACTTTTCTCCCTGGGGACTCAAAACGCTGTGGCCCTGCTCTCTGCAGTCTCAAAGGCTCAGGAAAAGAGATGGGTTTTTAGCCTTTTCTTAAAGCTGTCCGGAAAAGGGATCTCTCACACTGATTGTGTGCGTTCCATAGAGTAGGGGCTGCATAAGAAAAGGCCCATGCAAACTTGGATGCTGTGGCTTGAATTTTTGGAGTCCGATGACTATAAATCTCTTATTGCAGAGTAGCTCCCTTTTCTAGTTCGCTTTCGCTTGGGCCCTTGGCATGAGAGTGGAACTTCCTCTTATTGATAGTCCTAGGCTCCTAGCCTTATCTGAATAATAGGGTGGTGTGGTGTCCTCTGAACATCTAGTTCTACTCTCTTCTCTTTACTTATTTCTTTTCCCTTTTTGCACGTTCTTTGGCAGATAGTGATTGCACCTCCGTGCTCTAGCATCATGTTGACTACCCTGTTAGTAATCTGTGGACGGTAGCAGGAAAAAAGGGCGCCAGTTGAGAGTGCACGAAAAGGGCGCCGCCATAGACTCTAATGCAATTATCGTTAATACTGTGAAAAAAGCAGAAAAAAGGGTGCAACAATAAATATTGTTAACAACATTGGAACATTACAGTTTTTGACGTATGTTGTTGTTTTAGAAGCTTGCAACTTTTTAGTTTTTGTCATATTATTTTGTTTGTATGTACAGATTTTACATTACCAAAGATATCGTTTCTATGTGTAAAAGGGTTTTTCTGCAGAGGAGTGGTTAGGGTTAGGCATCACCTTGGAGGCGGTTAGTTTTAGGCAATACCGGGGGGATGGTTAGGGTTAGGCACCACTGAGGGGGTTAGGGTTAGGCACCACCTGGGCGGCGGTCAGTTTTAGGCACCACCAGGGGGTGGTTAGGGTTAGGCACCACCAGAGGAGTGGTTAGTTTTAAGGAACCACCAGGGGAGGGTTCTATGTGAGAGTAGGGTTGGGTTAAGCTGTATTGTTGAATTATGTATTGATTTTTAATGTTAATATCTTTTTGTTATTATTTCCCATCTGTTTTTACAACTGTATTTATTGTTTACCAAGTTCGACAACAATGTTTATCGTTATCAGATTTTGTTATCCACCGCTGCAATTTCATTATCCGGCTGGGCCCTTTTTTCATGCACGCGTGTGGACGCTTGGTGGGTGCCCACACCTATGTATATATACTGATCATTGAGTGTACTGTATGCTTTCATATCTATCAGCAGACTCCCTCCGTTTATGATTGTCTATGGCAATTTGTAATTACTTTCTGACCACCTTTCTGTTTTATTAAAACGTTATTGATAGATTAAGAATTATTAAAAAAAAAAAGGCCTGTGCACCAAATGTTTCTAAGTGGATGCTGGGAATAACCAAATTTGTCTTATTTGGAGAGCGAAGGGTGTTAATGTTTTACCTGCTTATAATAATAATAATAATAATAAAAATAATAATAATAATTATAAGGTTTTAAGCACATAACAGCTTTGTGCCAGCTGCCTCTCAAACCCAAAGAAAAAACATTTCTTCATGGGATTACATGAAAACCTAGAAAGTATGTAAAATTCTACAGTTTCGGTTCTTCTCTGTTTCTCTTTCCACAGGAAATAAATCATCTTTGGGGCATATGACTGCTCACACAGTATTTGAAAACCTTATTTATTACAAATATAGTTATTATTGTTATTATTTAGTTAAAACACATTTGTCACATCTGTTTAATATTATTATTACGGCTATTTAGTTTTTATATGGCGCCGACCTCTTCTGCAGCGCTGTACAGAGTATATTGTTTTGTCACTTAATTGTCCCTCAGAGGAGCTCACAATCTAATCCCTGCTATAGTCATATGTCTATGTATGTATCATAGTCTAGGGTCAATTTAGGGAAAAGCCAATTAACTTATCTTTCGAAGGGGGTAGGAGGCGCCCGTATAATGTATTGAGTGTTCCCTTTATACAAGAAGACTCCACTTGATAAATGGTTAAGAGGGTTTATTTAGCACAATAGACAATTAACTTATCTGTATTTTTGGGCTATATAAATATATGTAGCTATATAATATAAAATCAGTCAACTTCAAATGGGCAAGACACACACTTTTTTTTTTTTTTCAGTTGAATCATATTAATTTTCTTCTAAACTAATTCAACTTCTTCCAGTGACTAACCAAAAAAAAGAAACAGTTTTGAAAACAAGAGCTGCATTATTTATTATTATCTATTTTTCCCCCGTTTTGACGGACATTGTTTTTGTTTTGTTTTTGTTTTTTTATATATATGAAAGGAAAAAAAATCCCCCAAAAGCTTTAAGAAAAGAAACAAAAAAACCCCACTGTTGTGTTTATAGTCTGAGCAATAACAAACCCACAACAGGCCAGCGTCAGTGCGAGCAGCAGCTATCGTTCTGGCACAGGCCTGCTGGATCTCAGCTGGGAGTTTGCTAAGGAGGATCTCCTTTTCACGGGCAACATGGCTTCACCTGCCCTCCAGATCCCGTATCCCTCCTCCTCCCGTGGCGCTCCCAGCTGAGCAATGTTAATCAGATGGGGGACACAAGGTAACATTAAAGTAATTCAGCCAATTAGGCCCTGAATTGTTTGCATCCAGCAGCATTTTGTATTTCTGCAAATGTGTGAAATGTAAAACTTGCCCTGAAGCACAAATGACAGCAGACATGTACTGGCGGAATGTCAACAGACCCTCGCGATGGCTGACGGCTCAGAGTGATGCATACATATGTTTAGGAGAGTGTGGACTTTTTTTTTTTTACGTGCTTTTCTAACGAGAGGAGTCAGAGGAAAGGGGTCTTTGTGGCAGATGGGCAAGGGTGCCAGGGATTGGCTAATCCCAAATCTGCATTCTCTTCTTCACGTGGCAACTGGGGAAAGATGAAGCCAGCTGTCAAATGGAAGGCTTTCATGGTCGCCTGCACACAACAGCTGCACAAGCCCTGCCTGCTTGGTTCTAAATTATTAAACATCTTTTTAGTTTGTTCCAGCTGCAGGCATCAGTGTATTTATGCAGCCTTTGTGCATTTTACATACGATTCCATCTCCCCTCCTCTCATCAAAATGCTGTTTGTAAAAGTCATTATCCCATCTGTGCCCCAGTTTGGCCAAACAGCCTAAGACAAATCCTATGCCATTCTCCTTCTAGGACAATTTGGGAGTTGAAGATGATTGCACTGACTTGAGACTTCAGGGGCCTTTGCGTTGAGGTTGCTTTTCACTCCTACCACCTGTAAGCAAGTAGTGTCATCTCCTCAGCTTAAGGGTATAGACGGGCCATAAGAACCTTTGCAAGTAAGATTTTATCTTTGGAAACACAGATTTAGGAGGGGGGGGAAAGGGCTATTGCCTCGTTGTCTACAAGGATCTTTTTTTTTTTCGGAGCTTTCTATTTTTTTTTTCTTTTACAGAAGGGAGGGAGGGGAGAAAGCTGATCGGAGAAACTGCTTTAAATAATCTCTCGCTGGCAGATAGCTTCCCTGTAGATTTCCGCAACAATAATACTGTTATTATTTTTCGCCGACATGAATATTCACAGACTCTGGATAAACCTACACTCCTGAAAAGGAGGAGAACGCCGCGCAGGCAGCCAGCGACTTTTAACACACGGAAGCAGCTTTTGAAATTATAATGTAATGAACACACAACTGGCAGCGCTAAACATGACCTGGTATATTAATTATTTTTTCTGAACAGGCGGAAAAGAAAAAAAAAATGAAATTAAAAAAAATCAGGCTTGTTTCGAAACATTCACGTTTCCTGTAAAGCGCGAGAGCCAAAACTCCGCTAAGTAGTGTTGGCAGCCAGTTCGGCTTTTGCAGATGTGCGTAAGGGTTTGTTCTGCGAAATAATAAGGAGAGCTTCTGGATGTTATAACTTTTGTGCTGGTTACATGCTAACCCCCACCCCTCAAAGGACTTTAAATTGAATAGATAATAGGTTCTTTATTTATAATCTGCTTAGCTCAAGGGGAGAAGCAACATTTTTGATGGGTGGGTTTATCGCCTTTTAAATCGGGCATATTAGTGCAGTTTGTGCTGCTATTGTATGCACATTGAGGTGGACTTTACGCTTGGCCAGTGTGTTTGCTGCGCACAAATCGTCATTCAAATGAACCTGTGTCAATTTGCGCCAACAGGTTCATATGCATAGTAACGCCCCACCCCCTCCATGCCCCTCGTCCAGTGACGTACTCCCTGCTGGACAGGAAGTACATCACTGTTATTTATGGGTTTCTTTGTCATATTGTTGTAGTTCCGTGCATGCGTGCTGCACCGCTGATTCCAACATATTTAAAATTTCTGCGTTGCCTATTGACTTACATTACCTCTGCTGCTGCTTGGCCATGGAAGTCTGATGACTTTGCAGCAGCTCGGTAGCCAATCGGGCACCTCCAATACAACGCGACGGCGTGAGTAGGGATGCTCGTTTGGATTCCACGAAATGCAATTTCCGAATTTACAATCGAATTAAAATGCAGAAATCGGCAATGGAAGTGCGGTAGGCGAATTTTTGCTGAAATTTTTGCGGAAATCGCTGAAATTTTTGCCGACTTTAACATCAATTTTCTCAAAAACTACAAGGTCTTTTTAAAAGATTTTTTTTCCTCCTACTTTTCTGTTTAACATTCCCTTAAAAATTTGGTGTGTCTAGCACTTATGGGGGATTTGCTATTAACCTCTAAAGTCGGCATCATACCGCATAGCGGTTCCAATGCGGATTTTCGCGGTAATTTCTGCCGATTTTAACATGGATTTTCTCAAAAAAACTACAAGGTCTTTTTAAAAATTTTTCCTCTTGTTTCCACTTTTCTGCTTAACATACTCTGAAAATTTGATGTTTGTAGAATCTACGGGGGCTTTGCTATTAACCGCCAAAGTTGACCGCTGTTGACTGTAATGTAAAATGCAGAAAATTTGCATTATCGATATACGGTATTGTGCCGACTTAAGAGGTTAATAGGAGCTAGAAACACCAAATTTTCAGAGAATGTTAAGCAGACAAATGAGAACAAGAGGGAAAAAAATATTTCAAAAAGACCTTGTAGTTTTTTAGAAAATCAATGTTAAAGTCGGCAGAAATTACTGCGAAAATCCGCATTGGAACCGCTATGCGGTATGACACCGACTTTAGAGGTTAATAGCAAAACCCCCATAGGTGTTAGAAACACCAAATCAAATTTCCAGGGAATGTTAAGCAGACAAGTGGGAACAAGAGGAAAAAAATCTTTCAAAAAGACCTTGTAGTTTTTGAGAAAATCAATGTTAAAGTTGGCGGAAATTACCGTGAAAATCCGCATCGGAATGCAGAAACCGTTAGCAGAAAGCAGAAACGGTAGTGGTAACTGGCAATGGCGGAATGTGGATTTTTGGCACAAATGGAAATTGGCATTTCTGACCATCCCTAGCCATGAGTGTGCTAGGCCCCATGGCCTTGTGGTTAAGTTACCCTGTGGTAAAACATGGTAACACAACGCACACTTGCAAGTCAGGTGTAAAAGAGGCCCGAGGGCTAGTTGCAGTCGATTCACTGCCCATACAATTCAATCGGCCTTTTCACAGTACTGCAATGTAACTGATCAAGTTATTCTAACTCACTGCATGCTGGCTTTGTATTAACATCTATAGCCAATCTAATTGCAGTTCAAACTCTTTATAATGTTTTTGCGACAATTCAGGTTGGAGTGAGCTTGAGATGTCTCCCAGTGCATCACTGCTGAATATATGCAAAATAACTATTGTTACCCTTAGAAGCTAAACACACCTCCAGAACCGCTGGAATGCAATGATGTGTCAGCTTGTACAGAGCCATAATAATCCAACATGCATACAGACTGTTTCGGATTGTTTGATCCTCATCAGTGTATGGCATGGATTAATTTGGCTCTATGGAGTAGGGCTTGTAACACAGAAAGGCACAGACTAACCAGCTAGCTCATGGTGAACCAGAACTCATTGGAGTGTGTGAGGGGCTACAATGGCCCTAAAAGCCCCCTTACTAAAATACTAAGGAAAACAAGAGTTTGATTTCTTAAAACAGAAAGAATTTGTGACAATTCAAGTTGGAGTGAGCTTGAGATGTCTCCCAGGGTATCACTGCTGAATATATGCAAATTAATATATGCAAATATGCTGGTTAGTCTGTACCTCTCTGTGTTACAAGCCCTACCCCATAGAGCCAAATTAATCCATGCCATGCACTGATGAGGATGAAACAATCCGAAACAGTCTGTATGCATGTTGGATTATTATGGCTCTGTACAAATTAACAAGCTGACACATCATTGCATTCCAGCGGTTCTGGAGGTGTGTTTAGCTGCTAAGGGTACAATGGTTAATTTGCATATATTCAGCAGTGATGCACTGGGAGACATCTCAAGCTCACTCCAACCTGAATCTTCGCAAATTCTTTCTGTTTCAAGAAAGCAAACTTTTGTTTTTCTTAGCATTTTAGTAAGGGGGCTTTTAGGACCATTGTAGTCCCTTACACACTCCAATCAGTTCTGGTTCACAATGAGCTAGCTGGTTAGTCTGTACCTTTTTATAATGTGTGCATAATGCACCTGACCACTGTGGACCCAGCCTCAGTCCTCTATATCTTTTTGCTTAACCAATTGTGGACCAAAGGCTCTGGTCACTTTAAAGAGGAGCTGTCAGCCATACTATCTCAGGAAAAAAAAAAAAACAACACCACACATTTAAGTAGATAAATACTTGCTCTGCTTACATAACATATGTGTCTCAGCATGAGAAATATTGGCCAATCACAGAGGAACAAAGGTGTGGCAGGGGAAAACAGGAGGGAAAGAGGCTTCAGCCAATCAGGCTGCATTAGTTAAGTCTGAGGGGAAATAAAGAAACAAAAAACACAACCTAGCATGCCCTGCAACATCCCTTGTGCAGCAATGTACCAAATAAGAGTCAGGTAAACTGGGGAATGATCATTTATCAACATGAAAAGTAAGAGTGATTTTTAACTTTTGGATTGGCTGTTTAGCATCTCTATTACTTGTTTACCAGATAAAAATAAAGAATTGATTTTCAATTTTATGTCCATCACTTACACTTTAAGGACCAGAGTCTTTTTAAAAATATTTTTTTTTCACTTCCTGTTCACTGTGATTGGCTCACAGTGATCAGGAGGTCAGAAGCCAATTCAAATGGCTCCTGAACGATGTACAGTACTCCAAGATAGAGATGTAGCAAACGGTTCGCCGCGAACGGTTCCAGGCGAACTTAGGTGGTTCGTGTTCGCCAAGAGAAGATGAACTTTTGCGGAAGTTCGATTTGCCCCATAATGCACTATGAGGGTCAACTTTGACCATCTGCATCACAGTCAGCAGGCACATTGTAGCCAATCAGGCTACGCTAAGCCCTGGAGCCCCACCCCCTCTTATATAAGGCAGGCTCGCCGGCCATTACACTCACTCGTCTGCCTGCTATTAGACAGACTAGGGCGAGCTGCTGCAGAATTGTTCTCCTAGGGAAAGATTAGTTAGGTTCTTGGCTTCTTAGCTTGCTCCTGGCTGATTATTATTGCTTTATTAGCATCCCTCAACAGCTCTTTTCAGAGCTAATCCTGTTCTTTGTTTTTTTTTTTTTGTTTTTTGTTTTCTGTGTGTCAAACTGACACTTTTGCTTCATACACAGCCTTGTTAATTCATACTGTGTGTGCCACTGCCAGCAGCCCAGCACATTCAGTGACTACCTGTGTGTGTGACAGGGAGCTGCACATTGTACTACCCAGTAGTGCATATACCTACTAGTACCTGTTGTGTTTACTTAACCCACCTCATCACTACATATACCTAGCTTTGTGTTGAGTGAACCCACCTCACTTCATATAACTACCTTTACTGTTCAGTGAACCCACCTCACTGCATATAACTACCTTTTGTGTTGAGTGAACCCACCTCACTGTATCTAACTACCTTTACTTTTTCAGTGAACCCAGGTCACTGCATATAACTACCTTTACTGTTCAGTGAACCCAGCTCACTGCATATAACTACCTTTGTGTTGAGTGAACTCACCTCACTGCATCCCCCCGAGATGGACAAACCAGGTAGAAGAAGAGGTAGAGGCAGACCCAGAGGAAGGCCACCTGGCACCGACAGGTCTGTGCGAGGTGGTGTAGCTGTGATTTCGTGCGGACCTGGCCCAAAATTGTGAGGACATGGTTGAGTATTTAACACAGAACACCTCATCTCCCGCAGCCAGTGCCACCAGCGCTAGTACAAGCACCACATCCGCTGCATTTGACACTTCGCAGGAGTTATTTCGTGGTAGTGAAATCACTGATTCACAGCCACTACTGCAACAACAAGAAGAAGGCGCAGGTACACCACCTCATACGTCTGAGTTAGGTGGCGATAGTATGGACGTAACGTGTGAGGAGGGGGATGGTGAACAACCTGATGTTGGTGCAGTTGTGGAGGTGTCTGAGGAAAGCGAAGCTGGGCAGGAGGATTATGATGATGATTATACGGATGCGACATATGTTCCCAATAGAGGAGATGACCAGGGGACAGTTCAGAGGGGGAGTCAGAGAGGAGTAGGAGGAGATGAGTCCATGAAAGAAGCAGAGGGAGCTCGTCCTCAGAAACAGCTGGGGGCAGTGTCTAGCGCCATGTATCGCCAGCTATGGACAGCCAGCCAACATGCCCTTCAACATCCGCTGCTGATGCCACCGTAGTGCCATCACCCCAAGGGGGCTCAGCAGTTTGGAAATTTTTTAACATGTGTCTCAGATCGGAGCATAGCCATCTGTTGTCTCTGCCAGCAGAAATTGAGCCGTGGAAAGGCAAACTCTCACGTAGGGACAAGTGCTTTATGAAGGCACCTGGAGAAAAAGCACAAACAGCTATGGCAAGAACACCTGAGGAAAAGCAGCACCCAAAAGACAAGCCACCCTCCTTCTCCTCTTCCTCCTTCAGGTTCATCATCTTCTTCAGCCGCTTTCTCCCTTGCACCTTCACAGCCACCCTCCTCCACACTGACTCTGCCCTTGAGCGGTTCCTTCTCCTCTGCCCACAGCAGTAGCCAGCTGTCCGTGAAGGAAGTATTTGATCGTAAGAAGCAAATGTCTGCCAGTCATCCTCTTGCCCGGCGTCTGACAGCTGGCGTGGCGGAACTATTAGCTCGCCAGCTATTACCATACAAGCTGGTGGAGTCAGAGGCTTTCCGTAAATTTGTGGCCATTGGGACACCGCAGTGGAAGATACCAGGACGAAATTATTTTTCACAAAAGGCCATACCCAAACTGTACCGTGCAGTTGAGAGGCAAGTGGTGTCATCTATTGCGAAGAGCGTTGGGTCAAGGGTCCACTTGACCACGGTCGCCTGGTCTGCCAAGCACGGGCAGGGCCGCTACATTACGTACACAGCCCATTGGGTCAACCTAGTGACCGATGGCAGCAAGCAGGGAGTACATGGCTGCGCAGCGAACCAACTTGTGACACCTCCACGGCTTGCAGGCAGGCCTCCTGCCACCTCCTCTCTGCCTGCTACATCCTCTTCACTGTCATCCTCCTCCTCCTTGGCTGGTGCCGCGATCTCCTCTCCAGCTACTCAGCCCCCGCACCCCAGGGCCTATGCTGCATGCCATGTAAGACGGTGTCACGCCATCTTAGACATGTCTTGCCTCAAAGCGGAGAGTCACACTGGAGCAGCTCTCCTGGCTGAAATGCATGCAGGATCATGCAGCCCCTTGAGGAGGTGACCAAACTGGTGAGTCGCGCTGAGGGCACCATCAGCGACTTGATCCCCTACGCTTACTTCCTGGAGCGTGCCGTGCATAGAGTGGAGGAGCGTGAACGAGAACAGTTACAGCAGGAGGAGTCGTGGGAGCAATTTTTTTATCAGAATCAGATGTTTACCTCAACACCTGTGGCAGCACAGAGGGGGGAGGAGGAGGAAGAAGAGGAGTTGTGTGGGGAAGGAGAGGAGTCAGACTCGGATGATGATGATGAGGAAGGTGTTTCTGTTGAAGAGGAAGAGGCAGCGGAAGAAGAACAACCGCAGCAGCCGTCACAGGGGGCTTCTGCTGCTCCACATCCCGGTGGTATTGTTCGTGGCTGGGGGGAGGAAGAGGAGTTGCGTACCGTCACTGAGGAGGAGCAAGAGGAGATGGAGAGTACGTTTGCATCCAGCTTTGTGCAGATAGCCTCTTTCATGTTGTCCAGCCCAAATTTGATCAGCTGGACAGCCACTGTTGTTCTATCATTGAGCTACCACAGCCCAGCGACCATATGGGCTGGAAAACTGCCACGGCCTACACTCTGGTCATGTTGCGCACCAGTCCAGCACGGCCGTCACTACGCAAACAGCTGTTTGTGGTGCGTAACACAGTGAATTTGGTGTGTCAGTGTGAAGCAGTACTCTAATTACACTCCCTGATTGATGTATACACATGCAAGATGTTTTAAAGCACTTTAGGCTTGCAATTTAGCATTCAATGTGATTTCTGCCCTTAAATCGCTGCTTTGCATGTAATACAGATTTTTCCGCAGGACTTTTGGCGTGTATCCCACTTCGCCATGCCCCCCTCCAGGTGTTAGACCCCTTGAAACATGTTTTCCATCACTTTTGTGGCCAGCATAATTTTTTCTATTTTTCAAAGTTCACCTCCCCATCGAAGTCTATTGCCTACCTTCTTGTGCCTTTGAGAAAGCGGCAGTTGCTGCGAAACGACTGTCAGGCCGGTACTCCTACCCTCACTACTGGTTTACCTGTAATGCTTATGTGAACGTTAATAAATCCTAATTGCAAGAGCTGGTGCTCCATCTTTCTTTCTACTATCGTATCGAAGTCTATTGCGGTTCGCAAACTTTTCCGTGAACCGAACCTTCTGCGGAAGTTCGCCAACGGGGTTCGCGAACCGAAAATCGGAGGTTCGCGACATCACTACTCCAAGACAGCGGAGATCTGTGCCAGAGGGGACGCGCTATATCAGGACAAATCTCATACTAAGCAGTACCAAGCAATTCACTCTTGCGGTGAACATAGCTGCTTCCAGAGTTCTTCGCTTCATATATCCACCTCTTTTGAGAAGTTGTATTTTATGATATATTAATAAATATATTGTTTGGAGAGTGGCTGGAAAAGGGGATCTGCACCCAATGGGCTTTCTCCATATTCATACAGTGGTTACTTGCTTGGCAACTACAGTTTGTAAGCAGGAATGATTTTAGGTAAAATGGAGCCTTGGCATAACAATAGCCTCCCCAGTGCGGGGGAAGGGAAGGGGCTATGTGGGCCCACTACGTCTCCTTCCCACTTTGCAAAGTAGAGCAGGGAACAGTGTAATACTTACCTTATCATGTGCTGCGTCAGTTCCAAAGGTGTAACTACATAGGAGCAGCCCCTGTGACCGTAGAGGAGGTCAAGAGCTATAGGGGGGCACCAACTACTACTTTGCTCCCTCCGATACAGGGGTTCATCCATGACCAGGTGTTTTTGTGGCATCCGTTGAAAAGGGCACCTGAGCAGCCTGTATGAAAAGGGCGCCTCCATAGAAATCAATGTTATTTCTGCAAATATCGGCTACCAGGGGGTGAAAAGGGGGCCTGAGTTTTGATATAAGCTACAAGCGGGCGCCCCTTGGTAGCCCATATTTTATTTGGCTACTTTCAGCTACAGTAGGGCCCCCCCCTTTGTAGCCCATATTTTTTCTGGCTACGAGGTTTTCGGCTACAGTAGGGTATAAATTTGTATAGTTACTACTGCGCTCTCCAGACCTGCAAAGAAATCAGACTCCACATAGGGTAATACTATTCAGACAATGTAAAAAGTTCCAATCCTAGTGACTACTTCAGCAGAAGACCAGTGCATAAGAAAAAAACCTCTGTGCCAGCAATCTCACTCCGTGTTTACTCAATGTGAATCCCCAAAGAGGTATATGCCTAAAGGCTCACCAGATGCTGCCCACCTCCGCTTGCAGGTGGATAAAACACTTAGGGTTAGTTGCCAATCAGAACCAAGAACTGCTGTTTAAAACCGAATCTTCTTTTAATCCAATGAAGTAATCTCAATAGAAAAACATAAAAAGGTACATAGCGTGATCCTGTACAATCAGCCTCTGGGCGCATATAAAAATTGCACTTATGCGTCCCGGAGTGTAATCGGCATATACAAAGATTCTTGCCATTGCCCATCCGCTGGGTCTATGCACTCAAGGGAGGGCTTCCGCGGTGTTCCGCTCCTGGTCCCCCTCTCAGCCGCAGGGTCTAATCCTCGTCCGCGCTAGATGCTCACGACCGGCCGGTCCTTTCGCTTCCTGGTGCACGCAACGACGTCAGACGGAAGCCCTCCCTCGAGTGCATAGACCCAGCGGATGGGCATCAGTACTAGTGTTGGGCGAACAGTGTTCGCCACTGTTCGGGTTCTGCAGAACATCACCCTGTTCGGGTGATGTTCGAGTTCGGCCGAACACCTGACGGTGCTCGGCCAAACCGTTCGGCCACATGGCCGAACTAAGAGCGCATGGCCGAACGTTCCCCGAACATTCGGCTAGCGCTGTGATTGGCCGAACGGGTCACGTGGTTCGGGCCCGAACGCGCTCTGATTGGCCGAACGGTCACGTGGTTCGGGTAAATAAATACCCGAACCACGTCATATCTCCGTCATTTGTCTGTGGGTTTAGCTTTGGGTAGGCAGGCAGGGTAGTTTGCTCTCCAGCCACGCTAGCCAGGGTCCCCCCCAGTCATTGTGTGTCGCTGCTGGGAACAGTAGTACACCGCTCGCTCAGCCACACTATATATAGCATTGTTTACTGCCACTGTGTACCTCGCTCAGCCACGCTATATATATAGCATTGTGTTTTCTGACACTCTGTGTACACGGCTTAGCCTGACTAATATAGCATTGTGTGTACTGTCACTGTGCACCTCGCTCAGCCACGCTATATATAGCATTGTGTGTACTGCCACTGTGCACCTCGCTCAGCCACGCTATATATAGCATTGTGTGTACTGCCACTGTGCACCTCGCTCAGCCACGCTATATATAGCATTGTGTTTTCTGACACTCTGTGTACACGGCTTAGCCTGACTAATATAGCATTGTGTGTACTGCCACTGTGCACCTCGCACAGCCACGCTATATATAGCATTGTGTTTTCTGACACTCTGTGTACACGGCTTAGCCTGGCTCTATAGCATTGTGTGTACTGCCACTGTGCACCTCGCTCAGCCACGCTATATATAGCATTGTGTTTACTGCCACTCTGTGTACACCGCTCAGCCAGACTATATACCGTTGTTTACTGACACTCTGTGTACACCGTTCAGCCAGACTATATACCATTGTTTACTGACACTCTGTGTACACGGCTCAGCCTGACTATAAAGCATTGTGTGTACTGCCACTGTGCACCTCGCTCAGCCACGCTATATATAGCATTGTGTTTTCTGACACTCTGTGTACACGGCTTAGCCTGACTATATAGCATTGTGTGTACTGCCACTGTGTACCTCGCTCAGCCACGCTATATATAGCATTGTGTGTACTGCCACTCTGTGTACACGGCTCAGCCAGACTATATAGCATTGTGTGTACTGCCACTCTGTGTACACCGCTCAGCCAGACTATATAGCATTGCGTACTCTGCCAGTCAGTGTGTATATTGCTGGGATCAGTAATACTCCACTCACCGCCAACCACTATATGAGCTCACCATGAGTTCCTCAGAGACCTCCGCTGTGAGCAGCACTCCCAACAACAGCAACAGCCAACGCCCCACGCAAGCTATAACATCCACTACAGCAGCCAGTGGTCAGCAGCAGCCCTCTCCGGAGGAGAATGTTGTGTCCATCGGTCCGTCGCCAGAACGATTAATGAGGGCTGCCATTGAGGAGATGATGGGGCCTAAAGTGGAGGAGGAGGTCGGGCTCAGGCCAGCATCCCAAGTTAATGTTGAGGACGATGAGGGGTCTGTGTCTGGGGATGTTGGGGTGGCAGAGGTGGTGGGTGGGTCAGACTCAGGAGAAGAGTTGTATGATGAGGATGATGATCGGGACCATCTGTATGTGCCTCAGAGTCCGACCCCGGAAAACATGTTGTATCGTGTGTTTAGGTACTAAAATCTGCGTTCCCACTTCCCAGTACTACCTGCAGTGCCCGGGTCCACGGATCCATATAATTTTTTGGGCAGCACTATCAAACTGTGGTACTATGAGTGAGTTGCCATGGTCCTTCTGTGCTGCCTGTCACACTCACCGTCTGTCTGCAGATGGATTGTTCAACACAGCTATGCCATCTGACATGTAGTCCTGGACCTTGACCATCTTCTCTAGGCGATTGGTGTTGGAGGACGTGGCACTGCCCGATTGCTGTTCTGTGGGCTGCTGCATGGGTGTCAGAAAATGTTCCCACTCCAAGGACACTGCCAATACCATTCCCTTTTGGGCACTAGCAGCAGCTTGTGTTCTTTGCTGCCCTCCTGGTCCTCCTGGGTTTGCTGAAGTCAGTCTGTCGGCGTACAACTGGCTAGAGAAGGAGGAAGATGTCAATCTCCTCTCTAAAGTCTCCATCCTCAAGGGCCTGCTGGAATTGTTCCATTTTTGACCTGTCTGACACTTTCTTCAATCAGTTTTTTAACATTGTGTTTGTATAAACTGGGTATAAACCCAGTAATTGGTGTTGTCCAGATTCCAGAATAATGAATAATAATGAATAGTGAATAATGCGCGGGCCGCGTTCAATGCAGTCTAGCATGAATTGAGCCATGTGTGCCAGAGAGTCCTGCCAGACTCCTCTATCTTCATGTTCTTGTAAGCGTTGTGATTGTTGTGATGCACCATATTCGTCACCAGCATCACTTTCTTCCTCTTCTGCTGTCCTTTCCCGCTAAATTGTGGAAGTCCAACGTGCACCGCTCTGTCCCTCGGCAGTGGGGGCATCCAATTCCTGCTCCAACTCCAGCTGTTCCTCGTCCTGTTCTTTGTCATAGCTGGGACCAGCGTTTCCTGAGGCAGGTTGCCTGATGTTGGTATCATCACGCTGATCGTTTTCATCTTCAGAATCCCCCACTTGCATCATGCCAGCGGTTTCCATCTTCAACATTGATTTCTTCAGTAAACACAGCAGTGGTATTGTAATGCTGACTGTAGAGTTGTCACTGCTCAGTCACGCAACGTGGATTGCTCAAAATTTTGGAGGACTTGGCAGAGATCCAACATGGTGGCCCAATCAGATCCACAGAAGCTTGGTAGCTACTAGCTGCTGGAATGCGCCTCGGCACTGCGCAAAAGCGTGCTAGCATGTGCAGCGTAGAATTCCAGCGCGTAGGCAGGGACATCACCCAGCGAGCGATGGTGCGCTAGATTGAAGCGCTCCTGCATCTCTTGGTGAGTCCTTCAGAAGCGGTACTGGACTTTTAACAATGTTTTTTTTTTTTTTCCTTCAACAGAAGATCTGCCACGTTAGAGTGAGGAGGACGCCGCCGACCCCGACACCAAGCTGAACCCCGGCGAACTCCAAGCAGAGGATCTTCAGGAACCCTCAAGGCTTTGAGCAAGCTGAGGAGGATCAGCAGTCCCGACGAGACCTCTCCTCATATGCGACTGAGTGCAGTGGAGCTCCCCAGAACAACCTCTCAGTTGTCACTTTGTCACTGGTCACTTTGTCACTTTGTCACTTTGTCATTTTGTCACTTTGTCATTTTGTCACTTTGTCAGTTGTCACTTTGTCACTGGTCACTTTGTCACTTGTCACTTTGTCATTTTGTCATTTTGTCACTTTGTCACTTGTCACTTGTCACTTCTCACTTTGTCATTTTGTCACTTGTCACTTTGTCACTTGTCACTTCTCACTTTGTCACTTGTCACTTTGTCATTTTGTCACCTGTCACTTTGTCACTTGTCACTTCTCACTTTGTCACTTGTCACTTTGTCATTTTGTCACTTGTCACTTGTCACTTTGTCATTTTGTCACTTTGTCATTTTGTCACTTTGTCACTTTGTCACTGGTCACTTTGTCACTTGGTCACTTGTCCAGATGATCTCGGTACACCTCCTGAGATTCAAATTCCTGCACACATTGCTCTGGGATTTGGGTGTGATGAATGATGCATCTAACTGGCCACCGGAGGCAATTAAGGCCTTCAAAACATTGAAAGCAGCTTTCTGTTCCGCCCCCATTTTGCGTCATGTTGAGTTGTTGACGTCATGTTCATCCTCGGCCTCGCCTTGCATTTCAGTGCGAGGTGCACTTTCCACAGAAAAAGGTTGTGAATCCGGGCACAACATTTGTGGCTGTTCCATTGACCTTTCACAGGTAGAAGATTGTGGGGGTGGGAATAGCTCCTCCGAATAGCCCATTGTGTCCTGAAAACTACTCATTGCATTGCTTTGCGCACACATTTTTTTGTCCTCATGCAAGGCCTGAGTTGCACCTGAAAGCGTGGCCTTCTCCTCCTGCGCCTCCTCCTGTTCCATCACGTCTGCTGCTGCTGGGTTAGCGTTGACGCCCGGTCCCTGTTTATTGAACCTCTTATCTTTATTACATTTATGACTGCATGGCGGTAAAAAGCATGCTATCCGCACGCTTCTTGTCCTCATGCAAGGCCTGGGTTGTTGTGTCTCAAAAAGCATGGCCTTCTCCTCCTGCGCCTGCTCCTGTTCCATCACGTGTGCTGCTGCTGCTGGGTTACCGTTACCGGTCCCTTTTCCTGGAACCTCTTCTCTGTATTACATTTATGACTGCATGGCGACAAAAAGCATGTTACCTGTGCAAAGAAACATGACATTTTCCACATTTAAAAGACAGTTTTTCCTTTGAAACTTTACAATCAATTTTCTCAAAAACTATAAGCTCTTTTTCAAATATTTTTTTTCCTCTTGTACCCACTCCCAAGGTGCACATACCCTGCTAATTTGGGGTATGTAGCATGTAAGGAAGCTTTACAAAGCACGAAAGTTCGGGTCCCCATTGACTTCCATTATGTTCGAAGTTCGGGTCGAACACCCGAACATCGCGGCCATGTTCGGCCTGTTTGGCCCGAACCCGAACATCTAGATGTTCGCCCAACACTAATCAGTACCCATCAGGGGAGGGTACTGTGTGAGAGTAGGGAAAAGTTAGGTCATAGTAATCACTTTTCTCAGCTATATCTAGAGCCCTTTTATAGCCCAACAAATTTTGCCTATAACAGCATCCTTTTTATAAACTAAAACAGCTTTTTCGGCAACACCAGCAGCCCTTTGTAGCCGAATTTGGCATATACGGGCTACACCAAGCGCCCTTTGCAGCTGAATTTGGCATATGGGCTACACCAGGCACCCTTTGTAACTGAATTTGGCATATATGGACTACACCAGGCACCCTTTTCAAATAGACGCGTTTTTGTGGCTACACTTGTTATGAGTAAGAAGATTATGATGTTCACATTAGTTTTTAAGAGGAAAAATATTTTAAAATTTAAAACACATACAAATAAGAAGTATGTTTCTTCCTGAGTTAAATTAGCCATAAATTACTTCTCTCCTATGTTGCTGTCACTTACAGTAAGTAGTAGAAATCTGACATTACTGACAAGTTTTGTGCTAGTCCATCTCTCCATAGGGGATTCTCAGCATGGCCTTTATTCTTTATAAAGACGTTCCCTGAAAAGGATTTATACAAAGATGCTGGTCGGCGTCCCTGCTCACTGCACACTTTTTTGGCAGTTGGACGGAGCTACTGTCATTCACTAAGTGCATTATGAAAATAAAGAAATCCTTGTGAACCCCCCATGAGGAGATGGGCTAGTCCAAAACCTGTCGGTTCTGTCAGATTTCTACTACTTACTGTAAGTGACAACAATATAGGAGAAAAGTAATGTATGGCTCATTTTACTCTGAAAGAAACGTACTTCTTAATTGTATATATTTACATACAGTATATTTTAAATTTTAAGATCTTCGCGACAGAGATCCTTTAAGAAACCTGAAAGGTGCGCTCCCAAGCTGTGAGTTCCATTAGAGATAGGCAAGCAGGCAACATGAAGCAGGCAAATATTACAGTAAGGTGGCGGAGGGAAGATGCAGAATGACTAACCATTACACACAGGGGGGTCGGAATGGTTGGCCACTATGGAAGGGGGGGGGGGGGGCAGACGGCCCTGATAATTTTGCTTGGCCGTTGTTAAGCGGCTGGCCAAACATTAATGTGGGGCCCTTTACCTTTTCATACTGTACTGACAGTAAACTTGTGTCCACTACAGTCCCTGAGTTGGGGGGGGGGGGGGCTAGGCAGTTACACAGGTTGACCTAATGGAAGCACCAGCCCTGTTTGTGAGTAAGTACTCCTTCTCTTTACTTTTGTGTTTTCGTGTTGTTTTGAATTGCTAAACCACATTGCGTTCCTATGCTTTTTCTCCTTGAGAGGTTACTGGAAATGCTTTAAAAACGATCTCTCAGAAACATTGTTACTGCCGTGAGTGACTTTCCTCTGTGCTGGGCTGCTTTAGTTCTGCCATTCATTTATTTGCAGAAGGAGCCTTAATGGGTTTTCCAGCAGATAATGAAACGAGACAATGGGCACAGTGTCACCCAGAAGACCTATTCTTATGAGTTGGTTACCTGGCAATGTGATGGCATCAGCCAAAGTTATTTTGGGAAAGTGCATCACTCCGGGTCCCATCTCCTGAAAGGCGAGCAACTCCTACATGTGTGACTTCATTAATAGATACACCTGTTTTCATTACCTCCTCCTTTATATCCTCTGCATCGGCAGCCAGATAGACACAGTCAGGGCCCGGGAGAGATGGCCGGCAGCTGAGTCCTCTGCAAACATCGTTGTCAGGTTTTGGCTGGTGGATCTGCTGACGGGCCTGCTGATGGGACAGAACATCCCCTTGTGTAATCTGCTGGATACAGAGCCGCGGGATCCAAGGTTTGATAGCCTGGCGTTAGGAGCTTCGCTATTTAATGACGCTGCATCAAAACAAGACATTTTCAAATAGTTATACTGATAATATACTTCTAACCAGACAGAGCTGAATTTCTAAGAACCTTCAGACATATACTGGCTGGACTGGTTTTATGAAATCTATGGCCACAAAAAACTTTCCTCCCGTGTCCCGCCCCCACTCTCAAACCGCACATGACAATGGCCCCCAAACCCCCGACCTCCCTTCTCCAGATGATGGGTCCCAGACACGATGCAGGTGGTTATGAGCTAGTGATAAGCCGAAATTACGCCTTTGCGTAATTATGCATCATAATTGTAATGCAAAATTTCGGGGAAAAGTGTAATTCATTTTGTATGTAATGGTAAGCATTCGTAATTTACGTGTAATTTTGTGCCGACTTTGCCAGTGAATAGCAAAGCCCCCATACATGCTATTGCTACCAGAATTGCTACATATGTTAAAGCCAATGGGTACCGATTAAAAAAAAAAAGTTAGGTACTCACCTAAGGAGAGGGAAGGCTCGGTTCTAATGAGCCTTCCCTCTCTTCTCCCGGTGTCCGGTGGATCCTCCGTTCAAATCCCCTGCCACGGGGGACTTCGGAAGTCTTCGGGAGCACTTGGGTTCCCGAAGATGGGCCGCTCCATACCACGCACGCGCAAGTGCGTCATAGACCCACGCAAGTGTGTCATAGAGGGCACTAGCGCATGAGCAGTATGGAGCGGCCCGTCTTCGGGAGCCCGAGTGCTCCCGAAGACTTCCAAAACCTCCCTTCGGTGGCCGAAGTGGCAGTATTTGACCGAACTGGTCGAATACTGCTACGGGGGATTCTGAGCGGGACCGGGCACCGGGAGAGGAGAGGGAAGTCTCATTAGGACCGAGCCTTCCCTCTCCTTAGGTGAGTATCTGGCTTTTTTATTTTTAAAAGGGTACCCATTCACTTTAAGGAGAATAGTGTACAAGTAAGTAAAGACATTTTTAAAAAGAATTGTTCAAAAAGACCTTGTCGTTTTTGAGAAAATCGATTTAAAAAATACAAAAACAATGTTTTAAACTTTTATTTTTCTGAGTTTAAAAAACTTTTTTCTTTACATTTTTAAAATCGATTTATTTAAAACTACAAGGTACCTACTGTACCCACTATTCTCCTTAACATATGTAGCAATTTTGGTAGCAATAGCATGTATCGGGGCATTGCTATTCACTGCCAAAGTCAGCACAAAATTATGCGTAAATTACACGTAAGTTAATGCGTAATTGGCATTTAACAAAATCAATTTAATTAATTTGTAATTACGTATAGGCCTAATTGCGAAAATGTATGCAAAATTTTGCATAATCGTCGTCATTAGCTGATTACGATCATCATTGTTCAGCAAATGGCGCTCAGCAATGACCTAGGCGTTGCTATAGCAGCAATGCTAAAGTGCGTGGGGTACGTAAGGGTAATTCGGGGTTCCGGTGGACCCCATATTACTTCTCCTCCTTCCAAGTTGGTATGACTCGGAGGGGGAATAGTTTTTAACGCTGCCGTAAATTCGAGTGGCAGCAGGGTGAGACGTCCTCATTACCGGCGGTGTAACTATACTTACGCTTCCAGCCAACCTCAGCTGTGCAAAATGAACCTTGTTCTCAATCCTTTTGATTCATTTTTACAAGGGAGTTTTTAGGTTTGCCAGGCAACCCACTTTACCTTCCCAATGACACTTGGAGCATGGCCAACACATCACAGTGGTGAGTGACCCCGACCTTCTAGACCCTCATGGGAACACTTCTGCCAATTGTGTGGAAGTCTGTGGGCACGGACATTAAAAAAAGAAAAAAAAATCAGAGGAGAATATATGACTTGCATGCAAAAGGACATTTTTTACCAACTTCATTGATGTCTATGGGCGTGAGAAAACACATTTCCAAGAAAGTTTCACGAAGATGTGCGTCTTGCGAAAATCCAGAAATAAAACATAACACATTTCTATTCAAAAATTACTAAGGTGAAAATTAGAGTTTTGGACAGCTGGTGAAGTAAGGCTAGGCCTCAAACTGACCTGGTGAGGGAAGTAGTACTGTGGGATACAATGTGGGGATTTGTGAAAGAATTGTGCGGGGAAAGGGCAGGGGTTACAGGAGGAAGAGTTTGGCATAAGGGCAGCTTCCGGACTTCTGGCAGCCAGACTGGTGGAAGGAGGAGCATCATGGCCTTCATAGAGGAAAGGGACATACTGTATGACACTTGTCAGTAAATATGAGACGTTATTTTGGAGTTGTACTGAACATAGCTCACAACTGTCCCTCTTTTGGAGGGACAGTCCCGCTTTGGGAGGCCAGTTCCTCTGTCTCTCTTTCTTCCACATTTGTCCTGCTTTCAGGACTGATACACAGATTTATGTAAATATATCTACTGAAAAATGTGTTTAATTGACTCTAAACTTTATTCCCATCATTTAAATTGATATATTTCTTACATTCAAATGTTAATATGAAGAAAAATGAACCAGGATAGAAAGGACCCAGGGGCGTAGCAATAGGGGGTGCCAAGGTAGCAACCGCATCGGGGCCCTTGGGCCAAAGGGCCCCTCCCTCAACTACAGTATTAGCTCTCTATTGGTCCTGTGCTCATAATAATCACTTCTATAGATACTTTGAATAGCGATAATCATTAACAAACTGTCCCCCCTCCTCTTCTTGCACCTCTGACACTGTAGTTGCCATTGCCAGATTTTGGTGCGTCGTATCAATTGCCATGTATAGAGTGCTTGGGGGGCCCCAATGTAAAACTTGCATCGGGGCCCACAGCTCCTTAGCTACGCCACTGAAAGGACCAGTGTGGTTTGAATTATAAAACATCATAATTTTCTTATGAAATCTTTATAATGTGAGTGATTAGGGGTGTGTCAGGGGCATGGTTAGAGGTGTGGCAGGGGTGTGGCTTAAGTGTCCCGCTTTCTGATCTCAAAAAGTTGGAAGGTATGACTGAGGTTTGTGTCTCCTGCAAGGAGACAGGAAGTGGGAAAATCTCTCCAGAACAGGAAACATTGCAGCAAATAAAATACTCACTATGCCCCCACCCCCTTTTTAAATATCTCTTAGTTTGAAACAATTAGAGGTACGCTCATGGTGAACCAGAACTTCTAGGAGTGAGTAAGGGGCTACAATGGACCTAAAAACTATCTTACTAAAATGCTATGGAAAACAAGAGTTTGCTTTCTTAAACAGAAAGTATTTGTGATAATAATTCAGGTTGGTGCGAGCTCCGATATTTCTCCCAGTGCATCACTGCTGAAATTCGCAAATTAACCTTTGTTGTACCTGGAAGCTAAACACACCTCCAGATCCACTGGAATGCAATGATGTGTCAGCTTGTTAATTTGAAAAAAAGTAAAGTTTTTAGCTGTGGGCATGTGCACGTAACTGTACTTGTATAGTGTAATGATCTGCGGGCGATTTCCAGAAGGAAGGAAATCCCCACAGTCACAGAAGCAAAGCACCCAGTATAGATTTGTAGAGGGGAATTCCAACCAGCAGATGGAGCTGTGGAGTACAGAGGAATAAATCCTCTGTACAGCCACAGATCATAGATGGCAGATTGAAATTGCACGATTGAGCAACACTGAGCAATATAAAGTAACAACTCAGAAGAAAGCAAAAACATGTCTACCAATCTAGTCGCCACCCGGCGACGGTAGACATATCACATCATAGCAGGTCAGAGTGAGAAAGCTAATCGCAAGAGAAGCGATTGCTATCAGCAACACAAGACTGAGCAAAGACAGAGCGTGAACTGAGTAAGGAAGACACAGCAAATAACCACAGTCTGAACGCCAAGGAAAATAACAAAAGAACCTGCTAAACGCGGTCCCCGCACGATATGCGCAACAGAGACAAGCGCGTTAATGGTACGGCCACCACACGTTAAGCGCAACAGTGGCAAAATGTACCAACCCTAACTAACCAATGAACACAGAAAATGACGACAGACAAATAACGCGAACGCTTGCTAATCGGTTGCCTCACCCCAGACAACAGCAAGCGTTCGTGCTAGACAAGTCAGACAAAAGGAGTAACCAGTAGCAACCGCAGCTAAGGTTATACTCCAAGAATCAGACAAGGGAGATCCACCGCCTCTACCGCTAGGGCGAATGCGATTTAGGAGCGAGACCAAACGATTCACTGTCAGCCACCGCAGGTGACAGTACAATCGCAAGGACAGGACAAGACAGAACAGGAATAAACAGTACAAATAATACAGAACCAGACTATACTAAAAGGAGTGCAGGGTGAACTCCCCAAGAATAAACTACACTAGAATATTCGCAACAAGATCAAAAGAGGCTGAGGCTCCAAGGTAAGTTTCCCTAATAAGGAACTATGTCGAGCGAGGAATTCTGGGAGGAAATTACATTTATACTAGAAACCTTCAAAGGAAGCAGACAAGCAACTTTCATGACAAGTGGATGCAAATCAGTCAGCCTTGCAAACTGACATAAAGGCCTCTTTTCCTTGGACTGAACTATGCAAGCTGCATAGGAAACAACACAGTCCAAGGAATCAAGGCCAGCAGAGCGGATTCTGACATATAGCCATTAATTTACTAATTCTCTAACGCAGTGTTCCCTAACCCTGTCCTCAGGCCCACCAACAGTGCATGTTTTGTGGAAATCCACAAAGGTAGCTAATCGGCTCTGCTGAGATACTAATGACCTCACCTGTGCCTGTTTGTGGCTTCCTGCAAAACATGTACTTTGTTGAAGACAGGGTTGGAGAGCTCTGCTCTTATACATGCATGAAAAAGAGGCACAAGGAAATGTGGGTGCCCAATTTCACCTAGCTGAAAGTTTACAGATATTCTACATTCTAAAAGTATAAGGCTGGATTCACAGTGGGACGTTACAGGCGCAGGTTAGAGCAGCCTGTAACGCACCCCACCGCACAGCAATGAAAAATCAATGGGCTGTTCACAGTGCCCACGTTGCGTTACTTAGTAACACTGCGCCATAACCGAACGTACTGCATGCAGTACTTTATAAGCGGCAGAGCCGCGTTAGACTGCTTGCACATGCGCTGTAATGTTGGGGAGGAGTGGAGAGCGGCCAGGCACATGGCTAATTAATATTCACTGCACTCAGTGTCGTGCAGTGTTTACTTCCTGGAGCGGCCGCTCTGTGCGGCGATTGGCCGGGCGGGACCACGTGATGCCGCATGCGTCCAAGAGCGTGCATTACGGCATCATGGACGCCAGAGCTGCACAACGCGGCTCACTCTGACGTCCACATTAGAGAGCACCAGGCGTTGCGTTAGGGGCACGTTATGCGACCATAACGTCCCTTAAAACGCAACGTCCTGGTGTGAAACCAGCCTAAATTACCATAGTAAAATATCAGTAAATATTACTGATGTGATACTTTACCAAAATGTAACCTAACACTATTCTCACACAGAACCCTCCCTCTACCAATGCCTAACCTGGGGCCGGATATAGCATAGAGAAGATATGTGATTGTTTTGCTACTTAATAAATACATCCAGGCATATTATGCATTGAGCAATGAGGAAAAGGTCAGGGAGTGAGTAATGGTTGGGGTAGGCGGAGACTTAGTTAGGTTAAAGGCCGGGAGTCTATAAATAGTATGTAAACAAACACAAGTAGACAGACCAGGCACTGTCCTGTTATTGCATTTATTGCCAAAACTTGTAGCCAACCATACATTCAGTTAGATCAATATGATACATCGAACCTGTTGGACGTCTTGCAGCCAAGTGTCAAGCGTGTCCCAAAGTATGTGGCTTGCGGTGGGAGATGTGGTGACCGGGGGGAAAGTGGACGGGCACAACAGCCGTTTCGCGCTGTCACAGCACTTGCTTGCGTGCTTGGCCCGGACAAGCACTTGAGCAAGCGCTGTGAATGTGCTTTTAAATAACTTTTGGAATTTACTATTTGGGATTCTGTGAATTCCAAATTTCAAATGAACATTGCAAAATTCAGATTTTTACTAAAAAAAAAAAATGTTGTTGATCTTTTTAGATGGATGTTTATTAATTTTAGAATCAAAAATTATTTTCCAGTTAGACAGTGGTCCTCTGGGCCCACCCACCATCTCCAAGGTCTTATTTGTTGAAGCGGCAACAATGAGAATTGCGTGTTTTGCCCTGCAGCAAACACCCAGGTGCAAACTTTAATTCTCCGACTGTCATCTTCCATTCCGTATTAGAATATAATCCGCTTGGACATTTACAAAACTTTCCATATTGTTCAGGAACCCGTTATAGGCAAGTCAATCATTTCTTCTAAAAGATTGTTAGGAGCTGTGAGTGTTTGTCAGGATGTGGCAGTTGTATGATTGCTGTCAATGAAATCCATCTAAGCAATGAAGGATGACTTACCCAGACTTTCTGCATTATCCTGTTTCTTCTGAATCAGTCGAAATATGTGGACACTTACCGACATAGAAAAAATATGGCAGGTTAATAAAAATCTTCATTAAAGAGTTGGTGCACTTATAAACATGTAATGCTATTCGGAGTTGTTTTGAGACTTGTAATAAATCCGTCAATGCAACCATATGTTGCTTTGGTGCCCTTTCTGTTTAATTTACACAGGGCATTGCCCGGGTACATATTTGGTTGTTTTTGGGTCAGACCACTTTTTCTACCCTTAACACACAGTAACTCAATGACCAAGTTTGTGAGCTTTGTGCTCCTTGGCATAAATGATGCGAGAATGGAAGCAGTTTACATTTTCCCACTGAAATCGAGCAAACTCGTTGATTGGCTGTTTGTGGCTCTGCCCCTTCATCTGAATTTGCACTGCAGTCACCCAATGACCGGTTGTAGCAGGTTTGAGGCCTCTGCCATTAACAGTGTAAGAATGGCAGCAATATAATATTCCCCTAGAAAATCAATAGGTGAATTTTGATTGGCTGTTGTAGGCACCACCCATTTTCCTGAATATTAATCCCAGTCACCCAGTGAGCAACTGTGCCAAGTTTGAGAACCCTGTGATTAACAGACTAAGAATGGCTGCAGTTTACGGTTTTCCATTTGGTTGTTGTTGGCTCCTCCCACCTTTCATAACTTTGACACACAGACAATCAATGACCGAGTTTGTGAAGTTTGGTGTCCTTTGCATCAGTAATGTGAAGATAGAAGCAGTTTATCACTCAAATGATTGACTGTTTGTGGCTCTACCCTAAAAATAAATAAATCTGTCAATGCAACCATATGTTGCTTTGGTGTCCTTTCTGTTTAATTTACACAGGGAATTGCCCGAGTACATATTTGGTTGTTTTTGGGTCAGACCACTTTTTCTAACCTTAACACACAGTAACTCAATGACCAAGTTTGTGAGCTTTGTGCTCCTTGGCATAAATGATGCGAGAATGGAAGCAGTTTAAATTTTCCCACTGAAATCGAGCAAACTCCTTGATTGGCTGTTTGTGGCTCTGCCCCTTCATCTGCTTTTGAACTGCCAGTCACCCAATGACTGGTTGTACTAGTTTTGAGGCTTCTGCAATTAACAGTGTAAAAATGGCAGCAATTTAATTATTCCCTTTGAAAACCAATAGGTTAATTTTGATTGGCTATTGTAGGCTCCACCCACTTTACTGAATTTAAATCCCAGTCACCCAGTGAACAACTGTGCCAAGTTTGAGAACCCTGCCACTAACAAAATGGCTGAAATGAATCAAAAAAATCTTATTGGCAGTTTTGGCTCTGCCCCCTTTTCTGAATTTGAATCGCAGCCACCCAATGACTGACTTAGCAGGTTTGAGGCCTCTGCCAATAACAGTCTAAGAATGGCAATGATTAAAATATTACCCTTTAAAACCAATAGGTGAATTTTGATTGGCTGTTTTAGGCTCCACACACTTTCATGAATATTAATCCCAGTCACCCAGTGATCAAGTGTGCCAAGTTAGACAACCTTGCCATTTAGTAATGTAATAATGGCTGCAGTTTACATTTTCCAATGTAAAATGATTGACTGTAATTTGATTGGCTGTTTTATGCTCCACCCACTTTTCTTGTGATTTCAACTAAGTGACCAGCTGTGCCAAATGTGGGGTCTTAATTACTGTGAGAATGGCAGCCTTTTACATTTGTTCCATCGGTGTGAATGGGTGAAATATGATTGGCTGTTTGTAGCTCCGCCCAGGTGTGCAGGGGAATGTGAGACCCCCAAAACATATCTTCCCAGGTAGTAAGGGATCTGTATACCAAGTTTTATTGAAATCGGTAAAGGCGTTTTCAAGTGATCACAGCACATACACACATCTGATTTTATATATCAAGATTACTGCCTCTGTCCATTTTTTATCTACAGTTTGAGTTTATTAGAGTGATGTCACTTCCTGTGCTCATGGGAGCAGAGATAAGAGTAAGGAGAGACAGGCTTTGCTTATGAAGAGACACACTCTCTGGAGGCAGTGTAACTGAGCTGCACATGTTCGGGGGCAGGTCAGAAGTGTGTAATGCGACTTACAGGGGGAGCAGAAACAAATGGGCCATATGCTACTTACGGGGATGTTAGGGGGCCCAATGTCATTGTTACCCTGAACCCTATTAAAGTGTACCCGAGGTGACATGATGAGATAAACATGTGTATGTGCAGTGCAAAACATATTAATAATAACCAGGCGGTTTTACTTGTTTTATTTTGCTGCCTGAAAGAGTTAATTTCTAGGCATGGAAGTGACAGCTTCTGTCTTGTTGGTAATATAGTAAACATCACTGATAAGTAAATCACAGCCATAAAAGTTTTACTGCCAGAATACAACTTCTGCGATTAGAGGGAGATAGAAAACAGTGAATAGTTCATGTATTTTTATTTAGGCACACTTAATGGGCTGCCACTGAGCAGAGACAACAAAATATTCAATCTGCTATGTAAATGTTTAAATCTATTTATTTAAAAGTGTGTGTGTGTGTGTGTGTGTGTGTGTGTGTGTGTGTGTGTGTGTGTGTGCGTGCCTGCGTGCGTGCGTGCGTGCGTGCGTGTCGCGACCACTCAAAAACACTCCCCCCTGCACACCTGGGTGGAACCACTAACGGCTAATCAGATTTTACCCATTAACTTCAATGGAAAAAATGTAAAAGGCTGCCATTCTCACAGTAATCAAGCCGGAGGCCCCAAACTTTGCACAGTTGGTGACCGCAATTACAAATTCAGGAAGTGAGTGGAGCATGGGAAAATGTAAACTTCAGCCATTCTTAGACTGTTAACCGCAGGGTTTTCAAACTTGGCACAGTTAGTCACTGGGTTTCTTCGATTAATATTCAGACAAGTGGGTTGAGCCTGCAACAGCCAATCAAAATTCACCTCTTAATTTTCATGGGGAATATTAAAACTGCTGCCATTCTTACACTGTTAATGGCAGAGGCCTCAAACCTGGTACAGTTGGCCATTGAGTGACTGGGGCTCAAATTCATTAAAAGCCATTAAAAGCCACAAACAGTCAATCTGATTTCTTTGCCGGAAAAACTGCTTCCATTCACACTTTTTTGATGTCAGGAACCCTAAGGCTCACAAACTTGATCATTGTGTGTCAAGGTTACAAAATAAAACCATAGCATATCTTAAAAAAAAAAGTCATTTTAAGTAGTAGGAGGATAAATGGAATTGTTTATCTCATCAGTTTTTTTTTCACCTCGGGTTCACTTAAAGAGACACTGAAGCGAAAAAAAATTATGATATGATTTATATGTGTAGTACAGCTAAGAAATAAAACATTAGGAGCAAAGACATAAGTGTCTGATATGGTTTCCAGTACAGGAAGAGTTCAGAGACTCCAGTTGTTATCTATGCAAAAAAGCCATTGAGCTCTATGACTTTCAAAGTCGCAGAGAGCTCTGAGTTCTGAAGGGTGCTGTCAGGCAAGGATTTTAATTTCTCTGCCAGAGGACAGGTCAATAGTTCAGACTGCTCTGTAAAAAACATTTAGGGCTTGATTCACAAAGTGGTGCTAACCTACTTAGCACGTCTAAAGTTTTTAGACGTGCTAACCAGGGTGCTAGGTAGGTTAGCACTGGATTTCTCAATCAGATTGCGCGCAAACTCCTATGTGCGCTAAGTCCCATAGGCTTTAATGGGCACTTCACGCGGATCGCCCTGCGCTCTGTGCAGTGCGCGCGTAAAGTTTTGCACGCATAAAGTTTTGCGCGTCAAAAGCTCGTTTAGACGTGCTAAGGGGGTTTTCACAGGCGTGCTAACAGTTAGCACCGCTTTGTGAATCAAGCCCTTAGAATGCTGAGTGTTGTGTAAAAAGCATATATTGGAGAATGTTGCAATGTTAGAAAAAACACCATATAACTAAAAATAAAAATATTAGAATATTTTCTTTGCTACTAATCTTCTAGTAATTATATGTACTACACACCCGATTCATTATATCATCATATTTTTATTTTTTTATTTTTTTCGCTTCAGTGTCTGGTAAAATGGTAGATGCAGTGGGTAGGGGATAAAAAAGTACATACTGGCCACTCCTCTTGGTCCCCTCCATTCTTGTAGTATATATGCCGGTGTCCCGGCGACTTTGCTGACCTTTGCCCAGGAAATCTTAGCTTCAGCCCAGCGCCTAGTTACAGGCGCAAAAGGATGCTGACTCCTCTGTCTCCTCCCTGCTTGCGTCTGCGCTCCACCAAAGCAAAGCGCTGGATGCTAGCACTTGGAGTGAGTTCGGAGGGGGGCATGATTTTGCACAAGAGATTTAGTTTCAATTTTGGGCACTCTTTTTTTTTTTTTGCACAAATGTATATCGATGCCAATTTATCAAAGTAAACCTGCCCAATAGCATTACATTGTTTAGCCATTGCTACTGCAAAAAAGAGTGCCTGATATTGAAACGAAATCCCCCATGCTAAATCATGCCCCCCTCCGAACTCACTCAAAGTGCTAGCATCCAGCGTGACTCCACTTTGCATGTGACGCTTGCTTTAGTAGAGCGCAGACGCAAGCACAGAGGAGACAGAGGAGACAGCATGCTTCTGAGCCTGTAACTATGCGCCGAGCTGAAGCTAAAGGCTCGTACACGTCTGACTGTCTGACCGCCGGGCGGATCGTTCAGAAACAGCTTATCAGTCTGCCGACAGACTGTACACACGCTGTACTGTCTGCTGAAAACCTGCCCAGCGGGAGGTGCCGACGGACCCGTTGTTGGCTTCAGTCAGATGTGTGTACGAGCCTTAAGAGTCCAGGGCAAAGGTCAGCAAAGTCACCAGGACATATATAAACTATAAGAATGAAAGGGACCAAGAGGAGTGGCCAGTATGTACTTTTTACCGCCTACCCACTGCATCTACCATTTTTACCAGAACCTTACGGCTCTGGTATCCTTGAACTTGTTTATCAACATCTGGCCTGCTGATCATCTTCATATCAGACATGCAAATTAAGAAGTACGCAGTTTATCAGGTACCAAGGTGCCAGGGGATTGCGTTGTCCTTTGTCTCGGGCACTGAGAGACACAAGTGTGTCCGCTAGGAAACTCCACCGTTTCACCAGTCAGACCATTAAGTGAGACCTGACCATTCCCAGGCTGCCTTCCAGGGGCATAACTAGAGTGGAGCAGCACCTGATGTCGCAGGAGGGCCCAGCGCTTTGGGGGCCCCAACTACCTTCTTTCCCTTCTCCTGAAACACGGGACTATACTTCAGATCAGGTGTTTTATGGCTACACTTGTTATGGGTGTGGAGATTACGATGTCCACACTTGTTTTATGTCCCTTGTGAGATGGGCCCACAGGCTGTGAAGGGCACCGAGGGGAGGGAAGAAGTGTGAACTGAACATCGGGGGGTCCGCATCAAAGTTTCCCTGGGGGGCCCCGTAAATTGTAGTTACACCACTGCCACCTTCCATTTCCTTCATCGCACTTTGCCAACTTTGGTCTTTGTTTGGGCTCCGCGAGATTCTGTTCATCTAAACTCCGCCACTCCGGATCACACATTCCTTAGCGTTTCATCTGATCACTGTCTGCACATCTTCATTAAATCCTGATCTCCTTTTCAGACACTTTCAACAAGATGCCCCGATTCCTTCAAACTGCATTTAGCATGAACATATCAAGCCTTCTTCAGAAAGTTTATTTTTCTTAATCATATCTTAGGACATCACTGATTAAAGGCTGTGTTTGAAAGCCATCCAGCAGAAAAAGCATGCCATTGTGTCTGTTGTCACCGAATGAAACAGAATAATTTAAAAATATTAAAGTGTAAGAGAGCCTTTGTGATGAAAGTAAAATGAACTATTGTGTTGCTCTCCGTACCTGGCTGAAGATTTTTCAGCATTTCACCGGAAATGCGTTTTCCAACAGAAAATTTTTTTTAATGAAAAAAAGCTAACTCAAATCTATTCGAACTGAGTTTGGATGATGCCTGTCTGAAGTGCTTAAAGAGAACCTGAGGTGGTCAAGATAGTTAAAAAGAAAGCTTACTACCCGTTCATGGAGGGGGGGGGGAGTAGCTGGATTAGGTAGCGTCCATTTCTGACCCACTGCAGGGTAAGAGGTGCTATGCAGGAGTTCCTCTCCTGCAAGGGTTGCCCCTTCCCCATTACTCTGCCAACAAGCTCCTTGTAGCCAGATTCAGGGGCGGGGGGGGGGGGGGTATTTAGCGGTGCAGTGGAGTGGAGGGCACACAGAGGAATGACCTTCACATGTGAGCATGCCTCGGCGTCCTTTTTTTTTTTATTTAAAAACCGCCTCGGGTACACTTTAATAATTCTGGCTTGCAGGAAGCTGTAATGCAAATGGTATGCAAATGCAGCTTGGATTTGGCCCAATCAAAATCAACAGGAAGTGCATTTAGTTGGCTCATTTCCAAGCTGCATGCAATTTGCGTTACATTTGCAAGCAAGCCAGAATGATTAACATCTCATTAACCATCTCAAGTCCACAACCTTGAACCTGTGGACGAGCACGCCAATTGTGCAGCAAAAGAAACAAGAGATAATGGAGTTTAGAAATAAAATCCCAAAAATAGGATTCAGGCATGTTTCAAAACCATAGCTGAGCTTTCTTTTTTTTTTAAAAGGAACCCGAGATGAGAGGTATATGGAGGCTGCCATATTTATTTCCTTTTAAACAATACCAGTTGCCTGGCTGTCCTGGCTATCGTGCTGATCCTCTGTCTCTAATGCATTTAGCCATAGACCCTGAACAAGCATGCCGATCAGATGTTTCTGACTAAAATCTGACAGGATTATATATAGAAAAGAAAAAAGGGCACCTCCCTAGGTACAACAAGGTAATAAAACTTGAGCAAAGAAACCGGTGCATGAAGCCAAGAGTAAATGCAAACATTCACTTTATTGATGCCGATATCAAAACAATAAAAACAATTAAAAACAAGGCAATGCCGTGGCCAGCCCAAAAAGCCCCTAATGTCATATAATAATAATTATCATAAGCCCGCCTGAATGATAATCTAAACTGCACAATATAATGTTAATACAAAGGATTGTCAAATTTTGCGTATGCCTATTGTGGGTCAGCAAAATCGGTATAACAGAAACTGATAAATTAGTGTTCAATTTAACAAAGATTATTGCTACGTACACACATGCGACAACGATCGTTCGTTGAGAACGACGAACGAACTTTTAATTGATGAAAGAACGACCTAAGTAAAGATAGTTTTAAAAGGTGTGTAACGATCTGATCGGTAGAACGAACATTACATCACGTAAAGCAACTATTGCGCCTGCGCATAAAAATGAGAAGTTTCAGGGAGAAAAAGTGAAATGCGCATGTCAAGCCTAGTACGAACGACCGTTTCCAACGATGTACTACTTTTGCAAACGATCGTCGTTGGTTAAAATCCGCCGAGACAGAACTTTCTTTTGTAGCGATTTGGCTCGTTCGTCGTTTGCCTTAATAGTCGGTGGTTCGTTTTTTGTAACGATCGTCGTTGGTAAAGATCGGGGAACGATCGTTACAAACGACTATAGTCGCATGTGTGTACGCACCTTAATGCTGTAACACCACACAGGTAGACGCAATTGTGAAATAACAGTGCAGTTATGGCAATAAGTCTCCTGTCCTATGCATACATAATGAGTGCAGTCAATTGACTATTCAATAAAACAATAAGACCTCATAGAGAATAAAAATAGGTGTTTGATACATTTTTTTTTCTTTTCTATATATAGTATAGTTATCCAATAGGTCGAGGACCTTGCCCTCCCTCCCTATTAACACACTTGTGTATGTATTTGCATATTTTTTGCATTAATATGTCTGCTCATTTCCTGCTTGTTCAATAAAATCTGACAGGATTCGCTGCATGCTTGTTTCTGGTGTTTGATTCAAAGTCAGGCACTACTGAGTAGAAAGATCAGCAAGGCTGCCAGGCAACTGGTATTGTTTGAAAATAAATAAATATGGAGACTTCCATATGTATTTACTTTTTAAAAAAAAAATGCAGATTGCCTGGTTGCCTTGCTGATCCTCTGTCTATAATACTTTAGCCAAAGCCCCTGAACAAGCATGCAGATCAGATGTTTGACAAAAGTTTGGATTTGGTGGCTTGGTGCATGCTCGTTTCAGGTGTGTGATTCAGACACTACTGCAGCCAAGAGATCAGCAAGGCAGCCAGGCGACTGGTATTGTTTAAAAGGAAAGCAATCTGGCAACCTCCATATCCCTCTCACTTCAGGTGTCCTCTAAGGCCTCTTTCCCACCAGGACGTTGCGTTTTAGGGGACGTTATGGTCGCATAACGTGCCCCTGACACAACGCCTGGTGGTGTTGGAGGTGAACACCAGAGTGAGCCGCGTTGTCCGGCTGTTGATGCGCCTTTTTTGTCTCGTACCTTGCGGGGACCACGTGATCAGAACACTCCACATCACGTGGGCCAATCAGCGGCTGCTCCAGGAAGAAAACACAGCAGAAGTGATGGGAAGTCAGGCGCTTTTCAATAAATCGATTCAATGAATCGAGCCGAACTTCCCATCACTACATGGCAGTGCAGTGAATATTAATTAGCCATGTGGCTAACAACAGACTCTCCCCTCCTCCTCCTCTCCTCCTCAAAATAATAAAAAAAAACAACACAATACTGAGCATGTAGAACGCACAGCATGCTGCACTTTTAAATAATGTGCTGCATTACTATGTAACGCAGCGTGGGCACTGTGAACAGCCCATTGATGTTTCATTACTGTGAGGATACTGCTCTAACGTGTGCCTGTAACGTCCCGCTGTGAAACCAGCCTAAATGCATATCAAAGTACACTACATGACATAACATTGCACAACTTTTTTTTTGCATTGCAGGCCTGTACATTTTGAAATATATTTAGTGGCTGGTTCCTGCAGCTCCATAGTAGCAGAATAAGAGTTCCTTTTCCAGCATAGGACCGGTCACCTGACTCCACCCACCTCCTCTCTCTGCTGAAAGGAAAAGAATCTGCAGCTATCATAAGTCCCTCCATGCTCAGTGTGTGTAATGTATTTAAAACACTCCCCAAAGCCTATGTTACCCAGCCTTGTGCTTCCTTTTCACTTTGCTCTATTATAAAAACACTGTTGAGGATAAAAGAAGGTTTTTGTTTTTATTTACACGCTAAACTGGAACAAGGATATGCAACTCTGCCCAGCAGCATTGCTGCAGGTCTGACCACAAAGAGTTAAACTGCTAGAAGAGGGAGGAGATAGGCAAGGTCACTTGATCTATGCTGACAATGAAAGACTGACTGCTGCCCCCTCCCATCTGTTCCCTGACTATCTCCTATTGGTAATTATAAAATAGGAGGAGGAGTTCTGGCATCTGTCTCCCTGATAAGATTGCACATCATCTCAACAGGAAATGACGCTAGCAGACTCAACCTCCCAGGTATTTAAAATATATAAATACATCCATTGCTAAAAATTACAGATGTGCAATGCCCAGAACTTTGCAGATTTTTATTTTTCAAATTTACTATCCTATGCATTAAATAATTAGGGGCTAAGCTCGGGCTATATCTTATATTTTTTGCTGTATACTTATCTTGTAATTAACACATATGATCAATGTTAATTTTTTCCTATAATTGTGTGCATAAATTAACATTGCAACATGCAAAATTAACATGCAAAAGTGCACATAAATTATTAAATCAGTACTGTATTAACAAATAATTCAGCACAGCTGCTCAGCTGCTGGTGGAGTGCTACTTATGCATGACTTATGGACTAATTTAAGATCTGCAGGAAGCAGGTGTTTGCTGGTACCACACAGTCAAACTGTAAGACTAAGATTCTTCAGCCACACTTCATGTTTTTTCTTTACTGTACGTTATTTTAAAAAAATGGCACAGGGTCATTAGCATATCAATAACAGCTCTTTGGCCAGACATAGGGGCTAGTTAAAGCAGAATATAACCCTGCATTTCAACTTTGCTCTAAAACATTATTTACAGCATATTATATGCAAAAAGCATTTTTTTTTTACTAGACCAGCATTGGAAGGGTTAAACACAGAGGTTTTAAGTTCCGTGCAGACGTTCAGATAGTTACATTCTATTTAGTTATATGTATATATTTAGAAATGTTGCACACTCTTTGGCTGTCCTCCAACTCCTTCTCAGTGAGAGAGATGAGTCACAATAAACACTTAGATACATATTTGTAAACAAAAAGTATCTAACTCAACTTCGGATGCGTCTGCAGAAATCTCTAGGGACTTTAAAGCCCTGTGTAACCCTTCCAATGCTGGTCTAGTAAAAAAAAAAATGCTGGTTGCATATAATATACTGTAAATAATGTTTTAGAGCAAAGTTGAAATGCAGGGTTATATTCTGCTTTAAAGAAGAGCTGTCAGCCTAAATACTATCTCAGAGAAAAACACACATATAGATAGATAGATAGATAGATAGATAGATAGATAGATAGATACTTGCTCTAACTACATAAAACATGTATTGCACTGTCCACAATTGGATTTTTGTGATTTTCTATAGTATAAAAAAAGAGAAAATCCTTCTTAGGATTTTCCATTTTGACTCTATCTTGAAGCCAATCCTGACATAATTTCCTCCCTTACTCTGTCTGTGTATGCATTGCCCGCCCTCCTCCCAGTCTTCAGACACTACCACCCAGCTCTGTAGTAGAAAGTGCATTGTCTCAGCATAAGAAATATTGGCCAATCAGAGAGGAACAGAGGTGTGGGAGGGGAAAACAGGAGGGAAAGAGGCTTTAGCCAATCAGGCCGCATTAGCTATGTCTGATGGGAAAGTAAAGAAGAAAAAAAGAAAACCCAGCATGCCCTGCAACTTTCTTTGTGCAACAGATGTACCAGATAAGAGCCAGGGAAACTGGGGAATGATCATTTATGGAGAAGAAAAGTAAGAGTGATTTTTTAATATTTGGATTGCCTGGCTAGCATCATTATTACTTGTTTACCGGATAAAAATAATTGTTTTATTTTATGCCTGACAGTTACGCTTAAAGGATACCCGAAGTGACATGTGACATGATGAGAGAGACGTGTATGTGCAGTGCCTAGCACACAAATATCTAGGCTGTGTTCCTTTTTTTTTCTTTCTCTGTCTGAAAGAGTTAAATATCAGGTATATAAGTGGCTGACTCAGTCCTGACTGACAGTGTGACCCTCACTGATTAGAAATTCCACGTTTTATATCTTTCTTGCTCTCAGAAGCCATTTTCTGCTAGGAAAGCATTTATAGTTGGAATTGTTTTTATCAGTGAGGGTCACACTGTAGTCACTTCCTGTTTGAGTCAGGACTGAGTCAGCCACCTACATACCTGATATTTAACTTTTTCAGGCAGAGAAAGAAAAAAAAGAACACAGCCTAGTTATTTGTGTGCTAGGCACTGTACATACACATGTCTATCTCATCATGTCACATGTCACTTCGGGTATCCTTTAAAAGCATGAAGAAACAGGTCACTGACATAATTGGTGCAATTATCACCAAAGCTTAGAGGAAGAATATGAAGGGGACCCACTGGTTTTCAATCAAAATGCTGGAAAACTTCAGAGAAACTGGAGGTGACTGCTCTGCAATTAACCTGATAAGGGTCTTCAGTTAAGCCATTAAAGGAGGAAGATTCTGGAGGGGTTCTGGAGGCAGGACTTTTGATGTTTGCTACAATTACACATATGACCAATGGGTAACAACCTTTATAGTTATTTTCTGGATCTGAGTGGTTATCTGATCCCCTGGGCTAGAGGGATGTCAGTTGAACTTTAGTTCCCATTAAAGCTTTATACAAAAGTACGCCTGTACAAGGCATATCACCTGGCGGGAAAGGTAAACCGATTCCTCAGATGATATTGCAATGCTGAGGCTGTACATATGCGTTGCTAGCCTGCAGCCTAGCCCCATGTTCTGTGTGCTATGCTTGGTGAAAAAAGGACAATTTTGGACGGTGAGTGGGGAGAGCAATGATCTTGGCGACAGTTCAGCTGAATCGATCCATCGGACTGATTGCTGGCTGAGGCAGATATGGATTAAGATGTAATGAAGTCCTAGGCAAGGAAGCAGATTTCAATTGTGGTATTTTGTTGGTAAGCTGAAATGGAGAGAGGTCAGAGAAGGTGGCAGGTGGGCCCCTTGACACCCACTAGGCCCCTGCCTAGATTGCCTGGTGGATAATCCTGCTCTGGGCTGAGGCATTGAATGGCATTGAGGGTCATTGTACTCATGCTGGATTCTCAGAGTTTTATCTAGCTCATGAACAAGGCTTAACACTGGGCCTGTTCTTTGCATGTGTATGTGTGGGGGTGGAGGTTATTGATCTATCCCCATTGTTAGAGGACCCCCAACCCAGTGCTGACAGACATAGAAGAGCCAGAAGACCGAGCTAAGAGAGACCCCCGTGAGGCCACCTTCTTATGGAGTCTCTTTTTTTCTTCCTGCTCATTACCATACCCTATGTCTGGGGGTGGGAGCTGGGGACGTGAAGGGAGGGGGCACTACAGAGAGAGTCACAGCAATGTCAACAATTGAGTTAATGGCTCATGTGCAAATAACTTTTTCTCCTGACTTTTCTCCTAGGAGAGAATTGTTCAACTTTTTTTTTAAATATCTTTTCCACCCTTTGCAATTAAAAAAGTACTAAAAAAGTAGTTGAAAACCTATGGACAAATTGTGAAAATATCGCCTAGGAGAGAACCCAAGAGAAAAACTTACTATAGGGGAATGCTGTCATGTCTTTGGGGAAAAAAAGCAACAAAATCATACGCAAAAAAGTTAGGTGTGGAATTTAACTCACCCTATAGTTTGTTTTTTTGTTTGTTTGTTTTGGGAGGGGAGGAAGTAGAAAAGTGTTAAGCCTTGTTCACATTTATAAATTGCTAGCGCAATCACAAGCACGAAGCACTTTTACAAGTGCTTTTGAAAGCGATTTTCCCTTCGCTTTCAGAGCAATTTAGGCTTTGGTAAGTGCTTTTCTAAGCGTTTTTGTCCGGGGATTTTAATTTTTTTTTTCTTCCTGACAACACTCAGGAAGTTAACTCTTTGACCTGGAACAGAATAAATTTGACCCTATACTTTGTATTGAAATGAAAACTATGCAGGAGACACGTTTGCGATTGGAAAGAAAGCTCATCGCTCATGTGATAACGCACACATAGAGCAGAAACACTTTTAAAGCGATTTAAAAAAATCGCCAGCTCTTAAACAAAAACCAAAAATGCTCTTAGTCTGAACAATCCCTAAGGGCTGGAACCCACAAGAGCGGTTTTGTGAGCATTTCTGGAGCGATTCAAAACGCTAGCGTTTTGCCAAAACCCTCAGCTAATGTTGATGGGGCAACTTCCACTGGAGCGATTGCGCTTCCTGAAATCGCAAGCGCAGGACATGCAGCATTTTGGGAGCGTTAGCGCTTCAATGTTAAGTATATCATCGCTGGCGTAATCGCTCATCAGAAAATGCACGGAGCGATTTTGCTAGCGTTTAAAAATTACCGCACACTGTAACAAAATTATAATTAATTGAACGGACCAATCAGACTTTAAAACGCTAATCGCTACACAACCGCTGGCAAATTGATACACTTTTTAAAAACAATGCTCATGAAATCACTTACAAACTGCTCATACAAAACGCTAGCGATTGCGATTAGTGATTGCGTTTTGCAGTGGGTTCCCGGCCTAAAGGTGCTCATATATCTAGCGATGATGGGCAGATTTGACCAACAGACAAATCTCATTCTAATCGAATTTGATTAGAGAGAAATCTGTTGGCTGCCAATACACCGCAGACCGATTACGGATCAATTTCATGCTGAAGTAGAACCGGCCTTGTGATGTCACATCCACCGCCTTGCCGGCCAGGTGCTGCCCCTTCTAATGTCCAGTGTACACCCCTGGTGCAGGGTGCAGAACACTTTACCCGTCCGGCTTCATCCTCCATCCATACACGTGCCCCACGTGGTTGCCGGCGTAACTCGGGCACATGTGTGACATCACACGCGTGCACCCACATGCACACGTGCCAGTGGCATCCACAGACAGGTGAACTATACTGCACCAGGCACCGGGGTGGCACATTGGACATTAGGGGGGACAGCGCTGGGGGTTTAATCGCTCATCCCGATATTGCTCGCAAGGACCACCGCGCACCCGATAAGCAGCGATATTCCGACATCTTGCAGCATGTCTAGTTGATTTGAGCCACTCCCAAACTGTTTTCTTGGATTTTAGTTTTCACTGTTTTATCTTGTTTATTCCTGATGTTCTTCGTAATTACTTTTCTTTGCCTTCTGACATTGCATGTTTTTCTGTTTTTTTTGCTTTTCCATGTAATCCATTCCCTCTATCACACGATCACACCGCCACATCTTAATGACAAAATTACATTTTGCCAAGACTCCATCCTCTCCGTTCTTGGCCACGTTTCCCATCGACACATAATTAAAGGGCCGAGCCAAGGTTTCTATCACAGCGACGAAAACACGATGAAGTGAGGTTTCGTATTTTTTTTATTATTATTATTTCTTACTTGCCGAAAACAATTCAGCGTGAATCGTTTTCTTAGAATTATGAAGCAGTGGGTTGCTCTTTCATTCCCCCGTTCTGTCGGCATTAGGAGCACAGCGGCGAGCGCTTTCTCGAGGACGGCGTAATAACCGGGGGTCACGGCGTCGCAGTTGTGCATGAAAGATGTGAAAATTTACTGCAAATGAGACAACAGCAGTAAATTCATTTTTATTCAAATTACTGTCATCGTACATTACCACTTCTCCTGTAAACACCGCGTCGCAGACAGTGTGACAGCATTGTATTATTGGCGAGATTATGGCATTAGGCTATTAACATGTCACCTCCTGTTTGAAACAATGACTCAGCTTGGTGGAGAATAATGGGACAAGTTAGGGAGACAAGCCAAGGTGACGGAGGGACGTCTCGGGGAAGGCAGCCGAGCCGCGTCTTGAGTGACAGATGGTACTTGCGGGCCTCAGATCTATTCAAAATATTGCAAATCCGAAGGTGTCAGTGTTTTTTAAATCTCGTCAGGGCTCGTCAGTTACGCTGCAGCTGCCATTAAATTAATTTCATTCTGCTTGTAAAAGGCTAATCGTGTTTATGAAACATCAATTTCAGAGAACGCTCGACTCAAGGAAGGAAGGAAGGGACTGTCAAAATGGGCAAAATCAATTTCAGCTCAAAAAATGTGTGCAGGATGCAACACCCATAATGCATAGCAGGCAGACCCATGATGGCCATGCGGTTTTGTCCTAGTAACCCATAGGCACTTGAAGGAAATATAGTGCTCCGGTGGTTGGCCTAAAGCAGGGGTGTAAAACTCAAATGCAAAATGGGCCGAAATTGTGCACTGGGACACAGTTGCGAGCCAACTTCAATGTCTACTGGTCACCTTCCTCCCTTATAGAGTTCCCTAGTGTCTAATGGCCCCCCTCCAACCCCTATACAGTTCCCTGGTGTCTAGTGGCCCACCCTCCCCTGTACAGTTCCCTGGGGTCTAGTGGTCCTGCTCCCTTCCCTATACAGTTCCCTGGCATCTAATGCCATCCCCTCCAACCTCTATACTGTGAGGAAACGCGGAAAAGCCGCCGCGAGTGCTCAGAGTGAGGCGGCTGTTTCCGCGTCCAACATGGCAGCAAAACGCGAAGAAACCGCCGAATGCCGCATGGGCAGAGTGGTGGAGTCCGCGTTGGATGCGGCGGATTGCGCGCATAGCAATACTACTGACATTGTGGTTGGACGCGGGGAAGCCGCCGCTTGCTTGGAGAGCGGAGCGGCGGCCCCCATGCCCGAATCAGCGGATACATTGCAAGACATGTCTGGTGTGGCTGGGACTGCTAGTCCACACAGGTTCAGAAGGACGCGCGCGCGCGCTGAGAGGCAGAGCTTATATGACAGCCAGGGAAGAGTCAGCTGACCAAGCGGGTCAGCTGACATTTTCACCACTTTCCATTGGTCCAGCACTTAGGGGTGGCGCTGGAGAGCGCTATAGTATATATACTGGGTGCTGGTCATTTCTCTGGTGTCTGGCGTTGCGATCACTACGTGGTAGCACTCAGACCTTGTCTGTATCTGTGTTCTAGCATAGTTTCCAAAGGTGTTGATGATCAAGGAACTCACACCTTAGCATTAGGAATATTGAACTGTATTATTTGTTATGACCTTCTGCCTGCCTGACTATTCCTCTGAACTCTGATTCTGTACCTTGCTATTTCTGATATCCTGTTGCCAAACTCTGCTCGTTCCTGGACTCTGTATTTGCCTCCTGATTCTGTACCTTGCTATTCTGATACTCTGTTGCCAAACCCTGCCTGTTCATTGGATTCCGTGAATTTGTACCTTATCTGTCTGTGTGTTAACGACCTGGCTTGCCCAACCTCGAGAACTGGCCTTACTGTTAGAGGCAGTTCCCAGACCTGTTAGTGACACCCTCTCACTGGTGTCACTCACGCTCGGTCCTTCCTACTCTCAGCCTAGCTCCTCCCCCGGGAGAGTCTAGGCCAACGGAAGGAACATACTTCTGTGCAGTACTCAAAGTATTACTGTTGCACCTAACACTCACTTGTTATCTCAGGTGTCCAGAGGTTAGAAGATATATCTGATTATCGGTGATACTGCAGATCATCAATAATCGGTTATATTCTGTATTCTCGGTGATACTGCAGTTCACCGGTAATCAGACCATCTCTGTGTTACACCGATCGTTACATATACAGATTCCTGGAGTCTAGTGGTCATCCTTTCCCTACACAGTGCTCTGATGTCTAGAGATCCCCACCCTCCCCTATGCAGTTCCCTGGTGTTAAGTGCTTTCCACCTTCCTTCTCCATATGGTGTTGGTGTCCCTGGTGTTCTAGAGCTTCACCTCCAATATTGTTTCCCTGGTGGTCTAGAGTGGGCCAAACATAATACAAAGTGGAGTATCCACTTGAGGGCCAAATTAAATGGCTCCGAGGCCAGATTTGGCCCGTAGGTCGGAGTTTGACATGTATGGCCTCGAGTACTCTTGGCCCATAACCTTCAACCAAGAGCGGCCGGCCCACGAAAGGTTCCTGTTTTGGTGCACCCAAAATTTTTACAGTCTGATAGTGGGCCTTAAAGAGAAACTCCGACCACAAATTGAACTTTATCCCAATCAGTAGCTGATACCCCCTTTGACATGAGAAATATATTCCTTTTCACAAACAGACCATCAGGGGGCTCTGTATGAACTTCATCCCAATCGGTAGCTGATACCCCCTTTGACATCAGAATCAGAATCAGAATCAGAATCAATTTATTTTCGCCAAGTAAGTTTGCACCTACAAGGAATTTGTCTTGGCAGTTGCTTAACAAACACAAACAAAAAACAATACAAGGACAGACAGTGTGAATATTACAAGTTAAGGACATTATAAGTATAGTGGCAGTAAGCAATGTGAGAATTGTAACATTTACAGTTCTGTGCTGATTACTTTCAGTCCTAGCAGCTCTAACGTGGTTCAGCATTAAGTATGGCTACCGCTTGAGGAAAAAAAAACACATGAGAAATATATTCCTTTTCACAAACAGACCATCAGGGGGGCGCTGTATGACTGATATTGTGATATTGTGATATGACTGATATTGTGGTGAAACCCCTCCCACAAGTGACCCCTCCCACAAGAAAAGTTCAAACTTTTGTGGGAAATTGCTGTTTACAGCTGTTTTCAACTGTCAAAAACCATGCAGCAGCTACATCACCTGCCAACAGTAAAATGTTCACTGGAGTTCCTCTTTAAACTGTCCTTTAAAGAGACATTGGTTAATATAATTATGCAATTATGTGATTAGCAGGGTCACCGCGTGCAAGTTATCTCATGTAGAGATGTCGGTGAATGGTTCCCGAACCATTCGCCGAGGAACCCCTCACCCTGTACTACATCCGGGTCGCTATGACCCTTAGTAGTACGACTGCGCTGGGCCGGTAGTGCGCGTCCTTGATTGCGCACCTGTTGCCGAGCACTCTCTGCGCATGTGTGTGATGTCATGAGCGATGAAAGATGCTCACCGCCGGCCCCGCGCAGCCGTACCACTACGAGTCATAGCGACTCGGATGTAGTATCGGCCCATAGAGATTCGCTGGCGAACGGTTCGCCAACATCTCTAATCTCATGTACCATCTTAACCACTGCTGTGTGACTTGGGAGCTACATTACCTAAGGAGTACCAGGAAAAGGGCCATGCTGTACAGTCACACCAGGCACAGATAGCACAGACCCACTCTGTAGTGCTCTGGAGGTACGACTGCAAACAGACCCATGGGAAAGCACAGATTCATGGGAAAGCATGGCTGCATTCTGCATGTCTGCTGATCTGCTGCCATGCACTCTGGAAAACAGACCTAGTGTGAATGGATTTAGGCTACTTTTACAGGGAAGACTGAACCATGTGCTCAGAGATGGATTAAGATATAATGGGGCTCTAGGTAAGGTAGCAGATTTGGGGCCCTCTTGGGCTCCAATTGGTAAGCTGAAGGAAATAGAGGTCAAATAAGGTGGCTGGTGGGCCCTTTGACAGCCACTAGGCCTTAAGCACCTGCCTAGGTTGCCTGATCTGGATCATCCTGCCCAGCATGTGCTTGTTGGGCTGTTCAGCCTTCTGGCTGATGAACCCAAGAGCCTTTTGGCTGCTATTTCATGCAGCCAAATGCCAGAGTTTGTAAACGTGCTTATTCCGAAGTTTGTGGCGTTACCCAGCAGTGAAAAAAAAACACGGCCACACTCCGATGTGACCAGAGCCGGGACAAGATTCTCCAGCACCCAAGGCTGAGACACCAAAGTGCGCCCCTTCAGCCCTCCCACCCCAGCCGTCACACACTGATTGCTATTAAAGGTGCTCCTCCATCCCTCCCACCCCAGCCGTCACACACTGATTGCTATTAGACTAAGAGGTGCCCTAGGGCCCCCAATCTCCCAAACACCTTAATCTCTAGTTATCTGGCTTGAAGTCACTGCCATGTATCCCTTTTTCTAATTTCACTCTGCTTTAAACACAATAAGGGAATGATAGCTGAGTGAATTGCGTGCCCCTCCTACACTGCGCCCTGAGGCTGGAGCCTCTCTCACCTCTGCCTCGGCCCAGCCCTGGATGTGACTGTTCAACACCCATGCTAAGCGTTAGCAAGCATCTGGCGGAAGCATGGGGGCAACTGACCAGCAATGCATTCACCGCCTATAGCCCTCTGGATAAAAGGGGCTGCAAAGACCCCCATTCGGTGTAGATGGCTGTGGGTGTATCCGGTGAATGCAATTTAAAGGATGAACTTCAGGAACCAAACAGAGAACCCAGGAGCACCAATACAGTTTATTGTTCCAGAGCATGGGTGTAACGAGAAATCATGCCCCCCACCTGCGAAACTTTGGATGGGGGCCCCCCAGCTTTTGTTGCTGGAGAGGGAGCGTTGATGGTAGCCCTAGGTGAGGGAGGGTAGAGTCAGGCCCCCCTCCCTGCCGCTGTTTGTTCCTGCTGCTCCCCCTTCCTGTGCTGCGCCCTCTCCTGCCCCTAACAATGGCCCTGGAGGGCCCTAGAGCCAGCCCCCCCCCCACAGGCTTCTCCCCCTAAGGGCCCCCCTGCGGCTGCATCCCTTGGAGGGGCTATTGTTATGCTCCTGTTCCAGAGAATGGAATAACTTGTTCAAGACTGGGTTGCTGAAAGGAAACCGCAGTAACGTGTACCTGGAGAAATTCATCTACGTAAATATATAGGAACCTTCTTTTTTGCAGTTTTGGTGGGTCGCACTCCAGAGAAAACAAAAAAAAGAAACCTGGATCCCTAGTTAGGGTTCAACAAACTTAAATAGGTGAGATGAGGTACCCCAAACAATTGTGAACAGCTAGGAAGCAGTGTAATAAACAATCTTACCTCCACAGAGGAAGGATAGTAAGAAATATTCCATTTATTGGACACATAAAGGATGATGCGTTTCGTGGGCCATGGCGACGGGGCAGGATGACGTCACCGATGTCACCGACGTCGGGACGTCATTGGGAGTCCCGATCCACCCCTCAGCACTGCCTGGCGCTGATTGGCCAGGCAGCGCACGGGATCTGGAGGAGGGGGGACCGCCCGGCGCGACGGATAACGGGGATCGAACGCGGGGCGACGGCGATCGATGTGCTGACGCAGCTAGCAAAGTGCTAGCTGCGTGCAGCAAAAAAAAAATTAAACAAATCGGCCGAGCAGGGCCGGAGAAAACCTCCTGCGCGGCTTACCCCGAACTACGTACGGGGTTACCGCCAAGGAGGTTAAAGCGGTTTAAAACTCTGACAAAATTTTCAACAAAAATGTGTTTTCCTACTTTTTCTAACCCATACAATTATCATATTTGCTTTTATGCACAAGTATTATAATTCATTTATAAATTATAACTTCCCAAAGTTTAGTTAATTTACTTTGAAAGCTGCTGGTGCATTTTATTTATAACTGTTGTCATTCTGTTGTAAATGCTGCCAGCAGTTATTTCTGATCTGTTTTTCACTTCAGCACTCATCAGCTGAAGTCCTGCACAGCCAGAGAATGTTTGCATAAATGTATCAAGTAAAGAATGTATACAGAAGATAAGCTAATCACCAGTTCGGATGTGGCAGCCCCTGCAGAAGAAAAAGCCCTGTGATGTAACCCGTTGAATGCTGTTTTACTAAAAAAAAACATTGTGTTAGTATATTATATGCTGTAAATAATCTTTTGGAGCAAAGAAGAAATTCTGGGTTATATTCTGCTTTAATTAAGTTACCAATAAATAGAATATTTTGTACTACTCTCCCATTACCAAGGTAAGATTATTTCCCACTGCCTCCCAGGTAGTCAAAATTGTTTAGGATGCTTCCTCCCACCTATTTTAGTTTGGTGTAGAATTTGGACTGTGAATGCTCCCTTGGTGCACAGGGATGATGCAGCCACTTTTTAACACCTGGAACTGATGCTCAGATATAACCTTATATAAAGGATACTGAAACTAAAACTTAACTTTTAATAAATATCAGATTCAAATTTTAAAACAATAACAATTGCCTGTTGAAGGAGAATTTCTCGTTTAAGTGGCCAGATAAAGCGCTGAGGTACCTGGGAGTGAAGATGATGTTTAGTTTAAAGGATATGGTATTATATAATTATTACCCGATGCTGGAACAGGTAAAAAAGGATTTGGAGTCCTGGGACCAACCAAAATTTTCATGGTTTGGCAGAGTGGCTATAATTAAAATGAATATTCTTCCTCGGTTACTGTATCTGTTCCAGGCCCTACCCATACCAGTGCCATCTTGTTTTTTTAAAAAACCTAACAAGTTGCATCAATAGATTTATAAATAGGGGCCAAAAGACGAGAATAAGTTATAGACTACAATCAGCAGGAAGGAAAAAGGGGGGGTTGGCGGTACCAAATTTCAAGTACTATTATGAAGCCGCGATATTGACAAAAATATTAGACTGGCATAAGCATGCAGAAGAAAAGAGATGGGTATCTTTAGAGGAAGATATAGCGGGATACCCTCTGACAAAGTTACTGTGGACTTCAGAGAAAAATAAAAAGAATATACAAGGCAAAGGAATAGAAATTATAAAATATACAGTAGGGACCTTTGAAAAATATAGGGTAAAGGAAGAGATTTCCCCCTGGCCAACGCCCATTATACCAATACTGGGAAATAAAAAATTTCCTCCAGGAATACACCCAAGTAGTTATCCCAATTGGAGGGGAGAAAAGGAATTAATAGCCCGAGATCTAGTGAGTAACGGAGAATGGGTCCCCTTGCAGGAGCTGCAAAGGAAGGGGGAGAGGAGAACACTAGATGAATGGAGTCACATCCAATTTAAATCCTTTTTGAAAAGATGTGGTACTAAAGAGGCCCTAAGCAGGAAAAATACCCCATTTGAAGAGATGTGTAGGGGAAGGGGCCAACAAAGAAGGACCCTTTCAAAGATATATGCATTATTGAATGGGACAGAAGACCCTGCGGCCTCAGTGCGGGCTGGTTGGGAAAAGGACCTGGAAAGACCATTCACTGAGGAACAGTGGAAGAAAATAACTAAAATGGCAAGCAAGTCATCTATATCTACAAGGGGCCAGGAAGCAGGATATAAGATATTTGCTAGATGGTACCTCACCCCGGAGAGGCTGAGTAGGATGTTCCCAGGTACCTCAGCACAGTGTTGGAGGTGTGGAAAGGAAAAGGGTGATATATTACATATTTTTTGGGGGTGCAAAGAAATACGAGAGTTCTGGGAGGCTGTGAAAAACTATACTTCCCAAATAACGGGAGAGGAGCTCCCGGATGACCCCGCCTTTTTTCTACTACATAGCAATGAGTGGCCATCAAAGAAATATGAGGGGTCTTTGGTGGGGTTCTTGATTAATGCAGCAAGGACCCTCATAGCAAGGCACTGGAAATCGACACAAGGCCCAAGTGTCTGGGAATGGTTTGTGGAAGTGGAAAGGGTCTGGAAGATGGAGGAATTAACTAGTTTTGTACATGGAGATACAGGGAGACATGAGGAAAGATGGAGGCAATGGTTTGAATTCAAAGCCTTAGATGAATATGACAGAATAAGGAGGAAATCGGAATGAGATGAGACCCCTGGGGTTTTGATGGACAGGAATTAGGAAATGAGGAGAAGTTAAAGTAACAACGAGACGGACTGACCCTTGGGGGGGGGGGAGTGAATGGAGGCTTGAATGGTGGGAACTGGCACTTGCGTGTGGGGGGTATAGGAACTTAAGATACGAGAAAGGTCACATAAAAGACACAGTGCTATAAATTAATATCCATGGTGGAAGGTATGACATTAGAGTGTGAAACAGATCTATAGGGAAGGGGAAGGACACCTGTTGTGCTGGGGGCACGCCGTTCAGTTTTCTGTTGGATTCTCCTGGTGGATTTGCCTGCGCCATGGAGAGGGGCTATTTGGCGGGTGGGTCTGGGAGGGAGTCTGGCGGAGAGTTGTGTGGTGTGTACTTGGCATTATATTGTAAGCGAGTGATAGATCACTGTGTATAGGAAAAATATGGAGACTATTTTCTTAGATTTTTTTTTTTACTGTACTTGTATGCTATTTGTATTTGGAAAAATTTGAAATAAAGATATTTAAAAAAAAAAAAACAATAAAAATAACATTACTGTGACTCCAAAATGCAGTGGGTAAGAGTATTGGTCTGAGCAGGTAATCTCAACTTGCACTGCTACTGTATGTAAACTTACCCCCCCCCCCCACACACACACACACACACACACACAAGACTCTTCATGTTTCAAGCACTCAAATAGGGGGCTTTGTCAGGGGTACAAAGTGCCCAGCACCAGAGTGGAAAGAGCTTAAAGTGCAAATATATATATATATATATATATATATATATATATACATACATACATACATACATACATACATACATACATACATACATACATACATACATATATCACATATGCACCTGAAAAATAGGGTGCAGGAGATTACCGCTAGCAGAATATTACTACAATTAGCGATATTCTACTGCTGGATTCCATAGTAAAATATTGGTAACGTTTAACGCTAAACCTAACCCTACTCTCACACAAAACTCTACTGATGCCTAACCCCCCCCCCCCCAGTGGTGCCTAGCCCTAAGACCACCCCAGTGGTGCCTAAACCTAAGACACCCACCCCCATGCCTAACTCATAGAACCCCCCTGGTGGTGCCTAAAACTAACCCCCCCCCCCAATGCCTAACCCTAAGACCCCCCTGGTGGTGCGTACCGATAACCCCCCTAAACCTTAAACCACCCCCCCTTTGCCGCAAAGTTGGGATATGCGGTAAGGAAGGTAAATTTTGATCCCGGGAAGCACTGGAATAGCGGCAATGACAGTATATTTCGGTGCCCAATAGCACCGCTATGCTATCAGGCGCTAAAATGTACTGTCGTTACTGCTGTTCAGTCGCCACCCGGTGCCAAATTTTTCCTTCCTTGCTGAATATTGCGGGCATTATAAAAGCTGCGTTTTGAGGCAAAGAAGGTCAATTTTGGCACCGGGAGGTGCCCGAGAGCGGGCGCTGATGTGTGCGCAAATTTCCTTCCTTTACTGCATGCACAATAGTTGCATATGGTGGCGCTGTTTTTTTCCATAAGGGCTCCTGCGCCCTTTTTACCTAATTTGAATATTGGCAGCCTTTTGGCCTAATCAGCAGCCAGAACTGAGAACAGTCACTGGAACTGAGCAGAACTTTACCAAAGCCTTTACCTCTGCCGGGTTCCGCTCACACCTAAACCTCTGGAAATTTCCCGGCCTCGATATGAGAACCGCGGCCCGTGCCATACATATATTACAGCTTTGCACGGCTTCATTTTTGCTCTCACTTTTGAAACCTTTAGCATTTCCTGATTCCCTCTTTAAAGCCTCAGCAGGTTGGCGGCGTGGAGTTCATGGAGGAGTTGGAAAGATCTATACCGTTCACGTTACAGCGCTAGCGAGCGTCTCTCTCTTCTGACAGGAAATCTGTAAGCTGTCCTATAGGTATTATCAGCAGATCCTCCCGAGGCCCCTAATGATTAAATTTTTATACCTGCTAGGCTTCAAAGATGCTGGATGTGCAATGGCAGCCTAAACTTCGCATGATATACAGATCACATTGTATCAGATGGGCCGCTCTAACGTCTTTTAATGTTTCTGACAATCCCAGCTTTATAAGTTCACCTGATAACGTAGCGAGTCGCTGCTTCTTTCTCATCATTCCCCTTGCGTAGAATTGAACAACTACAGATGAAATCGTGAAAGCACCCTATAGTATAGGGTAATACATTGTTATAAGTTAAATCCAGATGCACCCTTGTTTTTGCTTTAAAAAAATCATAATTGGGAGAGCATAGCATAGAGACAGCCCCACGGGGTGGCATGCGTATTGCGGTGGTGCCTCATGAGTTTGGCGGCCGGTGGAGACCCTAGTAGTAAAACATCAGTATTTTAGACTACCGATATTTTACTATGCAGTATCCAGCACCCATTCTCTCAACCCTACCCTCCCACCTAATGACTAACCCTACCTACCCCCCCGTTAGTACTTAACCTTAAAGGGAACCTGTACTGAGTACAATTATTTATAATGAACACATGAGGTAACTTCAAATGAACATTACATAGTTACCTTGCCATCAGTTCCTCTCAGAAGCTCACCATTTTCTTCTGACAATGATCCCTTCCAGTTCTGACAACATTTTGTCAGAACTGAAATATATCAGTTGCTGTCAGTTATATATCAGTTGCTGTCAGTTATAGCTGAGTGGAAAACTGATGTACCAGGCAATGTCCATGTTTCCCTATGGCTCAAGTGGGCGATGTTACAGTTTAACAGTGTGCTGACCAGGAAGCTGTTAAGGGGTAATGGTCATTTTCAAAATGGAGGACGGAGAATTCCCTTGATCACAGTGGACAAACAGGACGCGGGAGAAGAGGAAGAGATTGAGTAGACTACACGGGAGGTAAGTATGACCTGTGCATGGTTATTTTGACTTTTAACTTTCAGTTCAGGTTTTCTTTAAAGGAAAGCTTAGGTGGATTAAAGTAAAACATTTACTGTATACTTACCTGGGGCTTCCTCCAGGCCCCTTCAAGCTGTCGACTCCCTTGCCAGCTACCCAGCCTGCTTGGCTCATCTACTAGCCATCACAGTACATTAGCTCATTAGCTCAGTCACTCTTGCATGATCGGGGCCATCCACGCATGCATGCCCCTGTCACGCTCCAGAGACTGGTGTTCTTCAGTGTTCTGTGCCTGCACAGTACTACTACACAAGTGGCGAATGCTACAGGAGGACGAGCGTGCGCAGGCTACACATGCATGAAGCTTACCTGCGCCAATGTACCAGGATGGCCAGCGGACGATCCAAGCGGTCCAGGGAATCGGTGAGGGAGCCCATTGCCTGAAGAGGGCTGGACAAAGCCCCAAGTAGGTATAAATGCTTTATTTTAATCCATCTCAGGTACACTTTACCCACTCCAGCTAATGTCTACCCCTAACTCCCCCTTCCCCCGTGAAGTTCTAAAAACTATCCTCGAAACCCAAATATCCAAACAACGAATAGTTAACGTAGACGATTGGCTACAGCCATTAATTACTATGTAATAGCTGATTAGCTACTTGCCACATTGGGCGCCCAATGACTGATAACACAGGTGTCTATTAGATCACGGAAACTCAATTGACCTGATCCACAGGGGCATACCCTGCAAATTCGGTAAAACTGCAATGCTTAGAGTGCGCATGGCAATTTTAACAGTGCTTTCGATGGTGAGGTTACGTAGTGGGTAATTAGTCCGACATGCTTTACCTCGGTAAATGGATCCAAGAGAGGCTCTTTTGCATAGATAACAAATGAAGTTGTTTAAGTCTTCCTGTACTGTAAAACAATATGGCATGAAGGGAACAGAGGCGCCAAAAGAATAAAATCCACAACCTTTTTTTAAAAACATAAATAAAGAGAAGGTAGTGGTGGACTTACCTCCTCAAGCAGACAAACAAACTGTCGATTTCAACAGTGAAAAGTTGTATTTATACACTCCAAGAAATTGTGCAACGCGTTTCACGGGCCTCATCAGGCAGTAAAAAAATTGAATATTCAACTACTGCAGATCAATGTAACGCTAAGCGCCTTTGTTCTAGAAAACAATATATGCCTCTCAATTAAGGTTCCCTTTAAGATAGGGGGAAGTTAGAGTGGGGCTTAGTGGGAAGAGATTAAGTGTAAAGGGCGGGATTTGGTTAGGCTATGTTGGGGAGGGGGGGGGGGTGTCAAGGCCACTGCAGATCACATGGGGTTGTGAAAAAGGGCAGGATATGACTCATCCTAATTTCCTGTCTCCAGTTATACAGCAGCACCGAAATATCAGTGCGGTAAGCTTATGTACTAGAACGGGGTGACATATGGTATTACACATCTCAAGACTTCTCAGGCTTTTGACGCAGATTGAATGTGAAAAGCGCTGTCGATGGCGTGCTACGGCGCGTACGATCACTGCATAAAATGAGTCTGAACCTGTCTCGGAACAAACACTTCCCCTCTTCAATGAGCTCCTAATTATACAATTTCAGAACTTTACAAAAAGCCAGATACACAAGGTTAGCCTCTTTCAAAGGTTCTATTGTTCTCTTTTTCTGCAAAGCGTTATTTCTCGAAACAACGCCTCTTAAAAATTCCTCCTTCAGAAGTGCCATCATAAGTCTTCTCTCCATCTGATGAAGACATTACTGAAGTCTTCCACCCATGCTAATGTATAGTATGTTGGAGCTTCGTCCTTCTTCAGGCTCTGACATATGCAGATTATTTTTGCCTTTTAATTTGTTTTATTTTTCTTTTCTTTTTTTCTTCCCCTGGCTTAGCTGCCTTGTTATCTAATTTTTTTAAAGAAAAAAAAAAGAAAAGAGAAGATGCTTAATATTTTCAGAAACATCTATTTAGTACTTGCTAAAGGGACGCCGGCCTTGTTGTGACATGAGGTTTTTTTCGAGTCTTTTTTAATACTGCTTTTATCCTCCTTCATTGACTACACCCACTACTGAGAGGTTACAATACTTTGGGGAACTGACCCTCCTTGTATAGCAGTCTTCTGAACAGGAGAGATACTTGAGAAATAAAGCCTGGAATTTTTTTTTTGTTCAGTCCGTCTCTTGTGTCTGCTGATATTCTCTCTCTCTACCTTTATCCAGGGATTAAACTGAGCCAAAGTACACAAAGCTATGTGGATCTAGCTTCCCTGTCACTCACAGCTCACTGTAACCTCTGTAGATTATAGCTTCCGAGAAGGGAGAAAACGAATTGGGATTCTCGACTTAACACCAATTTTTTTTTCCTGCTTTAACCCTAACAGGGCTGGGCCTTGCTGAGTCAAGAGTAGAATTCCATTTCTTTGGCAGAGAATAAGGTATACAGTAGAATAGTAAAGACGAAGGAGGTTTATTAGCTTGATTTCTCATCCCCACGAAATGGAAGGGTTCGAGGAAGAGTGATGAAAAAAAAAACAGGGATATGCAATAAGTTGAGTAATCAGAACCAAAACCAAACTATAGGGGGCACAGTCATTGCAACTGCAAGGGAAGGGGCTGTGGGGAGCACCAACAACTTGCCCTCCCTTCCATACAGATATCCATTCTTCATATTAAGCCTTGTTGTGGCCACACTTGTTTTGGGTGGCAAATCATAATTGGGGAAGTTGTTGTATGACCAAGATAAAACTTCAAGAATTGGGGGTCTCCAAGGAGGGAAATGGGTGTGAATAGTGTGGGGGGGGGGGAGAGAAAGTGCTGCTGGGGCCCCAATAATTTGTAGTGACACTCCTGCTCAAAAAAACCAAAATATTCAACAGGGCTTAAAGTGCACCTGAAATGGGCGCTTAAGGAAAAATATATACATATCTGGGGCTTCCACCAGCCCCCTCCAGGCTGATCACTCCCTCTCTGTCCTCCATAACCGACCTGGTTCATCCGCAACTGCCGACCTGGTTCATCCGCAATCCGCAAAATCCTCCAGTTGGGGCCATTCAGTGCAGGCACAATACTACACAGGCGCAGAAAGCTCCTGGTGACTGGAGCGTGGCGGGAGCATGTGCGTGGCCAGGCCATGTATGCGCAGTTGGCCCAGACCGACGGACTTTCTGAGGACTATTGCAAAAGAACCAGGAAGTGGAGGAGGACAATGAGGGACCGATAAGCCTGGAGGGAGCTGGAGGAAGCCCCAGGTATGTTTTTTTTTCTTTAGTGCCCATTTCAGGTTCCCTTTAACCTCCCTGGCGGTAAGCCCGTGCTGAGCACGGGCTATGCCGCCGGGAGGCACCGCTCAGGCCCCGCTGGGCCGATTTGCATAATTTTTTTTTTGCTACACGCAGCTAGCACTTTGCTAGCTGCGTGTAGCATCTGATCGCCGCCGCTACCCGCCGATCCGCCGCAATTCCTCTCGCCGCGGCCGCCCCCCCCCCCCAGACCCCGTGCGCTGCCTGGCCAATCAGTGCCAGGCAGCGCTATGGGGCAGATCGGAGTCCCCTCTGACGTCACGACGTCGATGACGTCGGTGACGTCATCCCGCCCGTCGCCATGGCGACGGGGGAAGCCCTCCAGGAGATCCCGTTCTTTGAACGGGATCTCCTGATCTCCGATCGCCGGAGGCGATCGGAGGGGCTGGGGGGATGCCGCTGAGCAGCGGCTATCATGTAGCGAGACTTTGTCTCGCTACATGAAAAAAAAAAAAAAAAAAATTAAAAAAAAAGATTTGCTGCCCCCTGGCGGATTTTTTGCAAACCGCCAGGGGGGTTAAGTAAACCTTAATTAAACTTAAGATGCCCAGTGTAACTTACCTAGAACATCTTATAGCCTCCTGTAGTCCTTCTGGTCCCTTCCTGACTTTCCAGGCCAATACATACAGCAGCAGTGCACCTCTGTAAGCTGCATGTGCAGGCTCGGGCCACGCACCTCCTCAATCATGCTCTCGAAGCCAGGAGCGTTCTACGCTTGTGCAGTTTGTAAAAGTTGCAACTGTGCATGCGGCAAGTGCTCCTGGCCAAAGGAGCATAATTAAGGATGTGCATGTCCATGTCCGTGCATGTGCAGTAGCCCATGACTGGCGCAATTGACTAGATTTCAGAGGGGCACAGCGGCTGAATGGATCAGACCGGAACAACAGTGATGGACTTGAATGACTACAGGGGGCTAGAAGCAGCTCCAGGTAAGTTTCACTGGGTACCTTAGGTTTACTTAAGCTACCCTTTATGCTGCAGTCCTACTATCAATGATTCAAAGATTGCCACCTAGAAAGATATTGTCTTTGAATGATCCAGGGACATTCTGGCACTCTGGGACCAATCATTGTACTCGTACTGCTGAGCATGCTGTTCTTCTCTATGGAGAAAATAGGGAAGATGACATTGTGTGGGAACTACTTCAGAACATAGGTTAGTCACAATGGATCAAAACAGGCAGTATGAATGTTGGATTGATGTGGCTCTGTAAAATGTATAAACTATAGGCTATACACCACATTTCTGGATGTGTGCCTTGCTTAGGGACATAAAGAGATCATTTCCATATTTGAGAGTGATGTACCATGGGAAACCAATTCTTCACTTAAAGCTGAATAATCACAAATGCATTTTTGTTTTGAGAAGGTACAATTATATACAATAAATGACGTCAGTGGTGTTGGGGGAAACCTGTATTTATGAATGATCTTTTAGATCAAGTGTACGTAGCTCTACTGGTAGATGTCCCTTGGGGCAGAAGAAGAAGCTTGATGTGGAAAGTCTATTTGTTTGAAAGTGGAGAGTCTTCGGGGATATCAAGATTTTTTTTCCCACTGAAACAATCCTCCAGCTGATGAGTTGGAATGGATTAGAGTGAAGCATACACAACAAACACCCCCCCCCCCCCTCTCCCCAGATCTCCTCTTGCTACCAATTTTTCCTAAAGTTCTAAAGCTCCAGGGATGATGTCAGATCAGATGGGGGCTTCTATTAAGCATCTTGAGGTCTTCTGAAGGAACGCTATATACAGTAATATACACAACTAGCCGTCCCGCGTCGTAGCATACGCCGCATCTTCTATCTATCTAATAGAGTACGTGCCTCAACCTTGAAGCAAGAAGAATAAAGGTGGGTACACACATCAGATAAAAGTCTTTGGAAAAATGAAAGATCACAGACCAATTTTACCCCCTTCCATGTAGTATGAGAGCCACACCTACACAGTCTATTCTATGGAGCTGCACTCCTCATCAGACAGAAATCTTACCCCCTTCCATGTAGTATGAGAGCCACACCTACACAGTCTGTTCTATGGAGCTGCCCTCCCCATCAGACAGAAATCTTACCCCCTTCCATGTAGTATGAGAGCCACACCTACACAGTCTATTCTATGGAGCTGCACTCCCCATCAGACAGAAATCTTACCCCCTTCCATGTAGTATGAGAGCCATACCTACACAGTCTATTCTATGGAGCTGCACTCCCCATCAGACAGAAATCTTACCCCCTTCCATGTAGTATGAGAGCCACACCTACACAGTCTATTCTATGGAGCTGAACTCCCCATCAGACAGAAATCTTACCCCCTTCCATGTAGTATCAGAGCCACACCTACACAGTCTATTCTATGGAGCTGCACTCCCCATCAGACAGAAATCTTACCACCCTTCATGTAGTATGAGAGCCACACCTACACAGTCTATTCTATGGAGCTGAACTCCCCATCAGACAGAAATCTTACCCCCTTCCATGTAGTATCAGACCCACACCTACACAGTCTATTCTATTGAGCTGCACTCCCCATTAGATAGAAATATTTGCAAGATGCTGCACACAAAGTTGCTGTACACATTCAAAAGATCATTATCTGCAAAAGATCCGTTCCTGCAAAAGATCAGTACCTACAAAATACATTCATAGTCTATATTTCCATGCGGATTATTGTGGACATTTTTCCGCATAAGGGCATAAGCATCCGCATACAATGAATTTTCGATGCTGGTCGAAAACACAAAATGCGAAAATGACTTAGGCGAAAATTCGCAAGCAACACTGCTACATGCTACATTAGCACTATCCAGGAGCGCCACAGGGAGGATTCCCAATGCCCCCTTTTTATACAACCAGAGGGACCGCAGGAACCACAGCGGCACCCCGGAGGGGGAGGCTAGGTGCCGCAGGGCCCCCCCCCCCCCCCCAAGCGTGGCCAGCGCCAGGGAGAGCCGTCTGCACCCACCTCCCAATATTAAAAACAGGCACTTACCTTAACGTCCATTGCGTTCTGCTACATGCGCATTAATTTTCTCATGGAAAGCATTTTTTGCAGTTTGTATCCTTTGGAGGCAGGTGGTGGATGGCTTGCTCCGGTGGTGTGAGCCCTGGAGTGAGTTGTCTGCACCTGTCCTCCCCCCCCCCCCTCTGGAGTGCTGTATGTGAGCCAGCCCTGAGCTCTAAAGCTCGGGGTGACCCATGCTTCACTCCTTTCTCATGTGGTGCCCCCAAGTTAATGCGCATGTAGCAGAACGCAATGGACGTTAAGGTAAGTGCCTGTTTTTAATATTGGGAGGTGGGTGTGGACGGCTCTCCCCGACGCTGGCCACGCTTGGGGAGGGTCGCCTGCGCCTCCCCCTCCAGGGTGTCGCTGTGGTTCCCAAGCAGTGAGAGAGCCTGGGACCCTGTGGTACCCCCGGTTGTATAAAAGGGGGGCATTGGGAATCCTCCCCGTGGCGCTCCTGGATAGTGCTAATGTAGCATGTAGCAGTGTTGCTTGCGAATTTTTGCCTCGAAAATCCCGTTTTTGTTTTTTGGCGAATTTTCACGAAAATCTTCAGAAATATTTGCGTTTTCGACCAGCATCGAAAATTCATTGTATGCGGATGCTTATGCCCTTATGCGGAAAAATGTCCACAATAATCCGCATGGAAATTCAATCTATGCGGACGTTTATACGGAAAAATGCCCGCAATAATGCGCAAGAAACTTCTCTGAATGCGGGCGCTAATGCCCTTATGTGGAAAATGTCCGCAATCATACGCAAGTAATGCGAAAATGACTGGCCTTAGGCGAAAATTAACGTGAAAAAATTAGATGGAAAATTTGCCTGTCAAAACGAAATTAGGCGAAAATTCGGTAAAAATGTATCGAAACAAATTTTTGCATTTTCGCTCATCACGGCATGTAGCAGGGCGACCGCTTTGCAGTATTGGTTTTTTGACCCTGCATAGTTTGGCATGCAAAAGCAAATGCATATTTGCATGAGCATTGCCTCATGAATAGCCAATTAGGCCAGATTTGCAAAGCCAGACTTGCTAGGGTAGGCCTCTTTTCCACGGACAGTTGATAGGCAGTAACATGCCTCTCAAACTCTTACAACTGCTCACTACTGCCTGGTAACAGCTTGCTGCTGCCTGGAAACTGCTTGTTGCTGCCTGGTATCTGCTCACTGCTGCCTGGTAACTGCTTGCTGCTGCCTGGTAACTGCTTGCTGCTGCCTGGTAACTGCTTACTGCTGCCTGGTAACTGCTTACTGCTGCCTGGTAACTGCTTGCTGAGCACACAGCTCAACAGTCCGTGGAAAAGAAGCCTAAAACTTGGTGATTGAGCACGCATACATTTTCTCATGCAAAGTACTTCTTCTTCTTGCCCGAAGGTTGAGGCACTTACTCTATTATATATATAGATAGATGCCGTAATGAAGAGAGGAGAGCAGTTATTGATGCTCTCATTATTGAGGTAGAAATCATCAAGTTCTTCTACAGTGGTGTACAACGTTTTTTTTCACAAACAAGATGGCTGATTCACAAAGCTTTTCTGTTGAATTATCACACCTTACTTATTAACTCACAATGTATCGCTCCTTAAATTACTTAACTCATGATTTATCTCTCCTTAAGGAACACCTGTAAGGAAAAAAGTGCCCCCGGATCCTAATGAGGCTTCCCACCCTCCTCGGCCAGCCCGATCCTGTATTGGGACAACAAAAACAATCCCCGTTGTCACTGCGCACAGGTGCAGCAGCAGCTTCCAGCTTGGGCTCTGTTGGATATAGCTGAGTCCAATAGGGTCCACTCTACTATTTCCGCTGGAGTCTGAACGATGAGCTGCTAGAGCGCATGCGTGTACAATGACAAGCGGCTGTCAAGGAGATCTTTGAGAGCCCCAGTGCTTGATTCCCTCTACTGTGGAGGATGGGGAAGCCTCTTTAAGATCCAGAGGCGTCCCCCTCCCTAGGTAAAAGAGCACTTTTTTCTCTTACAGGTACACTTAAACTTACTTAACTCATGATTTATCACAGAGGCGCTTGGCTCAGCTACAGACCTGCACTGTACCTACTCCTACCTATTGCCTGATGAAGTGGGGCATACCTGCGAAACGTGTTGCATTTTCCCCTGGAGTATGCAAATACATTTGTTTTGCTAAACTTTGTTGGCATATCTTATGTCTGTTTGGAGGATGTAAGTCCACCACGGGTTCCACAAATTTAGACATTTTTATTCTTCTGATGTCTCTGTATCCCTGTTACATTGTTCTAAGTCCACCCTTGGTGGAGGGGTGGAGCGACTTCTTAATCCTAAGAGGGGTAGAGATGGCCCGAATGGCTTGCCCGTGAACTTATTCGCGCGAACTTCGGTGGTTCGCAATTGCGGTGAACTGCGAACTATATGCGAGTTCGTCCCGCCCTCTATACTACATCATTAGGGTCAACTTTCATCCTTTACATCACAGTCAGCAGGCACAGGGTAGCCAATCAGGCTACATTCCCTCCTGGAGCCCTCCCCCCCCTTATAAAAGGCAGTCAGCGTCAGCCTGTTTACTCAATCGTGTGGCTGCAGTAATTAGAGAAGAGAGAGAACCTTGCTGCTGACAAAGGGAAAGCTTACTTAGGCTCTTGTGTTAAGCTTGTTAGGTTGCTCTTTCTTGCTGATCTTATTGCTAAAAAGCATTCCTCATCCTCAACAGCTCTTTTAAGAGCTAATGTTGTTCTTGTGATCTATGTTTTTTTTTTGTGTGTGTGTCCCACAGACACTTGTGTTGCATATACAGCGTCAGTCAGTAGAGATGACCCGAACCTCCGATTTTCGGTTCGCAAACCGGGTTCGCGAACTCCCGCAAAAGTTCGGTTTGCGCAAACTTTCTCGAACCGCAATAGACTTCAATGTGGAGGCGAACTTTGAAAACTAGAAACACTTATGCTGGCCGGAAAAGTGATGGAAAAGATGTTTCAAGGGGTCTAACACCTGGAGAGGGGCATGGCGGAGTGGGATACACCCCAAAAGTCCTGGGGAAAAATCTGGATTTTACGCAGCGTTTTAAGGGCAGAAATCACATTGAATGCTAAATTGCAGGCCTAAAGTGCTTTAAAACATCTTGCATGTGTATACATCAATCAGGGAGTGTAATTAGAGTATTGCTTCACACTGACACACCAAACTCACTGTGTAACGCACCGCAAACAGCTGTTTGTGTAGTGACGGCCGTGCTGGACTGGTGCGCACCATGGCGAGAGTGCAGGCCATGGCGGTTTTCAAGCCCATATGGTCGCCGGGCTGTGGTAGCTCAATGATAGAACAACAGTGACTGTCCGTCTGATCAAATTAGGTCTGTCCACAATGAAGCAACAACCTTATTATCTTGGGTGTGTACCCCCCCCCCCCCCCCCCGAGACACTCATATAGCCATCGGTTATTGCTTCAAAACTATTATAGCGGCCTTAAAAATTCAGGAATCCACCTGGAGTCCTGGACCCTGTTGGTGGTGGTGGAGAAGGCAGTCAAGCGGCCTGCGGGCAGAGGTGCTGTGTGGGGAGCTACTTAGTCTTGGGGCAGGCAGTCACACGACGTGCAGGCAGAGATGCTGTGTGTGGGGACTGACTTAGTCTTTTGGCGGGCAGTAGCCCTCCGGGATCCATGCCTCATTCATTTTGATAAAGGTCAGGTACTGAAAACTTTTTTGACTTTGGCAACTTCTCTTCTCAGTGACAATGCCTCCAGCTGCACTGAAGGTCCTTTCTGACAGGACGCTTGAGGCAGGGCAAGACAGAAGTTGGATGATGGCAAATTGGGACAGCTCTGGCTACAGGTCAAGCCCGCGCACACAGTAGTCCAAGGGTTCATCACTGCTCACAGTGTCTACATCCACACTTAAGGCCAGGTAGTCAGCTACCTGCCGGTCCAGGCGTTGGTGGAGGGTGGATCCGGAAGGGCTAAGGCGAGACATTTGACTAAAGAATGTCTGCATGTCCGACATCACCATGAGATCGCTGGAGCGTCCTGTCCTTGCCTGCATGGACATGGGAGAAGGATTACTGGCAGTGGTACCTTTATTGTGCTGTGCTGTGACATCACCCTTAAACGCATTAAAGCATAGTTGCATAGTTGCCAGCTTGTTCTGCAAGTGCTGCATCCTTTCTGCCTTCAGGTGAGTTGGTAACATGTCCTCCACTTTGTGTCTATACTGAGGGTCTAGTAGCATGGCCACCCAGTAATTGTCATTCCCCTTGAGTTTTTTTTTATACGGGGGTCCCTCAACAGGCTGGACAGTATGAAAGACACCATCTGCACAAAATTGGATCCAGACGTACTAGCCATCTCCTCTTGCTCTTCCTCTGTGACGTCAGGTAAGTCCTCCCCCCAGCCACGAACAATATCACGGGAACGTTAAACAGCACAAGCCCCCTGCAACAACTGCTGCGGTTGTTCCTCTTGCTGCCGCCTCCTCCTCCTTCAAAGAAACACCTTCCTCATCTTCCGAGTCGGACTCCTCTTCCCCACACAACTCTTCCTCCTCTTCCTCCTCCGCCCTCTGTGCTGCCGCAGGTGTTGAGGAAACATCTGGTTCTGATGAGAATTGACCCCACAACGCTTCATCCTATAACTGTTCCTGTTCATGCTCCTCCACAGCTTGATCCACCACTCTACGCACAGGACACTCCAGGAAGTAAGTGTACGGGATCAAGTTGCAGATGGTGCCATCACTGCGACTCACCAGGTTGGTCACCTCCTCAAACGGCCGCATGAGCCTGCATGCATTTCACATGAGTGTCCAGTTGTTGGGCCAGAACATCCCCATCTCCCCAAACTGTGTCCTTCTACTGTAGTTGTAGAGGTACTGGGTGACTGCTTTCTCCTGTTCTAGCAGGCAAGAGAACGTAAGGAGGGTCGAATTCCAGCAAGTCGGGCTATCGCAAATCAGGCGTCTCACTGGCAACTTATTTCTCCGCTGAAGATCGGCAAAGCGTACCATGGCCGTATAAGACCGCCTGAAATGCTCCACACAACTTCCTGGCCTGCTTTAGGACGTCCTCTAAGCCTGAGTACTTTGACACAAATCTTTGAATGACTAGATTCAGCACATGTGCCATGCAGGGTACATATGTCAGCTTTCCCAAATTCAAAGCGGAAATTAGATTGCTGCCGTTGTCACACACCACGTTGCCGATCTCCAGCTGGTGCGGGGTCAGCCACTGATCCACCTGTTAAGAACAGTCAGGAGAGCTGCTCCAGTGTGACTCTCCGCTTTGAGGCAAGACATGTTTAAGATGGCGTGACACCGTCATACCTGGCATGCAGCATAGGCCCTGGGGAGCTGGGGCTGTGTAGCTGGAGAGGAGATCGCAGCACCAGTGGAGTTGAAAAGTCACTCAGCCAAGGAGGAGGAGGATGATGACAGTGAAGAGGATGTAGCAGGAGGAGAGGAGGTGGCAGGAGGCCTGCCTGCAAGCCGTGGAGGTGTCACAAGTTGGTCTGCTGCACAGCCACGTACTCCCTGCTTGCCATCGGTCACCAGGTTGACCCAATGGGCTGTGTAAGTAATGTTAAGGAAAGGTGGGGGGAAAGGCTGCGCATCCCTAAACACATGCTGCAATTGAATGGTTAATCGCACAGGCATACACCGCCTCTGCCAGACTGAAAAATGCATGCCCTGCATCCAAGACAAGTGCTAACATTTATTAAACTAGGAGGAACTTTAGCTTCCAATATGATTTGCATGCAAAGTATAGTATACTAAACACTTGCGCCACGGTGAGGCAGACCTCCGGGCAAGCTGCTCCCAGCCCCTCCTTCTGAGTTTCCTGTTTGCATGATAAGTAAGTAGTAGCAGATTTGCATATAATTTGCATCTGAATTGAATGTGAAGTGTGCAGAAAATCTATTTAGGTGCTACACACTGAGCTGGTGGTCATTTCAGATGCAGCCTTAGTGGTATGCGCTGGCGTTCTCCTCGCTGTTCTACCAAATGTAAGTTACACATTTTTTTGCTTAGCTGCTCCCAAGGTTTTAAATTTAGGTTAGGTCACTTGCCCGGAGGTCTGCCTCACCGTGGCGCAAGTGTCTAGTATAACATACTTTGCATGCAAACCATATTGGAAGCTAAAGTTCCTCCTAGTTTAATAAATATTAGCACTTGTCTTGGATGCAGGGCATGCATTTTTCAGTCTGGCAGAGGTGGTGTATACCTGTGCGATTAACCATTCAATTGCAGCATGTGTTTAGGGATGTGCAGCCTTTCCCCCCACCTTTCCTTAACTTTGTAACTATGTAACTGTCACGTTAGCTGCTCCCAGCCCCTCCTTCTGAGTTTCCTGTTTGCATGATAAGTAGTAGCAGATTTGCATATAATTTGCATCTGAATTGAATGCGAAGTGTGCAGAAAATCTATTTAGGTGCTACACACTGAGCTGGTGGTCATTTCAAATGCAGCCTTAGTGGTATGCGCTGGCGTTCTCCTCGCTGTGTAAGTAATGTACCTGCCCTGACCGTGCTTGGCAGACCAGGCATCCATGGTCAGGTGCACCCTTGACCCAACACTGTCTGCCAGAGATGACACCACTTGCCTCTCAACTTCATGGTACAGTTTGGGTAGCACCTTTTTAGAGAAATAATTGCGGCCTGGTATCTTCCACTGCGGCGTCCCAATGGCCACAAATTTACGAAAGGCCTCAGAGTCCACCAGCTGGTATGGTAACAGCTGGCGAGCTAACAGTTCCACCAAGCCAGCTGTGAGAAGCCTGGCAAGGGGGTGACTGGCAGAAATTGGCTTCTTCCGCTCAAAGATTTCCTTCACAGACACCTGGTTGCTGTGGGCAGAGGAGCAGGAACCGCTTAAGGTCAGAGGCGGAGTGGAGGAGGGTGGCTATGATTGTGGAGGTGCAAGGGAGAAAGAGGCTGAAGAAGATGATGCACCTGAAGGAGGAAGAGGAGAAGGAGGGAGGCTTTTCTTTTGTGTGCTGCTTTTCTTCTGGTGCTACAACAGGAGAAAGCTGTCAAACAGTATCTCTACAACTACAGTCAAAGGGCATGCTCTGGGGAGATGGGGATGTTGTGGCTGAAGTACTGGACACTCATGCGAAATTCCTGCAGGCTCATGCGGCTGTTTCAGGAGGTGACAAACCTGGTGAGTTGCAGTGAAGGTGCCATCAGCGACTTGATCCCATATGCTTTCTTCCTGGAGCGTGCCGTGCTTAGAGTGGTGGATCAAGCTGTGGACAAGTATTAACAGGAACAGGAGGAAGAGTTGTGGGATCAATTCTCAGCAGAAGCAGATGTTTCCTCAACACCTGCAGCAGCACAGAGGGGGGATGAGGAGGAGGAAGAGTAGTGTGGGGAAGAGGAGTCAGATGATGAGGGGGGAGGAGGAGGAAGAGTAGTGTGGGGAAGAGGAGTCAGATGATGAGGAAGGTGTTTTTTTTTTTGAAGGAGGAGCAGGCGGTGGAAGAACAAACGCAGCAGGTGTCGCAGGGGGCTTGTGCTGCTCAACGTTCCTGTGGTATTGTTCGTGGCTGGTGGGAGGAGGAGAACTTAGCTGACATCACTGAGGAAGAGCAAGAGGAGATGGATAGTACGTCTGCATCCAATTTGTGCAGATGGCATCTTTCATGCTGTCCAGCCTGTTGAGGGACCCCCATATAAAAAAACTCAATGGGAATGAGCTGTACTGGGTGGCCACGCTACTAGACCCTCGGTATAGGCACAAAGTGGCGGAGATGTTTCCAAATCACCAGAAGGCAGAAAGGATGCAGCACTTGCAGAACAATCTGGCAACTATGCTTTACAGTGCATTTAAGGGTGATGTCACAACACAATAATTTAAATAAAGGCGCCACTGCCAGTAATCCTCCTCCTCCCATGTCCATGAAGGGAAGGACAGGACGCTCTAGCGATCTTATGGTGATGTCAGACATGCGGACATTCTTTAGTCCAACGCCTCGCCTTAGCCCCAGGGCCGGTCCGCTCATGAGGCGGGGTGAAACATTTGCCTCAGGCGGCACATCTGGGGGGCGGCACCCGCCTGTCCATGGATGCTGGGGGAAGCCTGTCGAGCTGGAGGGGTAGCAGGCAGAAAGGGGGTAAAGGATAAGGAGAAAAAAGAAACCCTGTATACAGCACCACTCAGGACAATGATATATGGTATCAAAAAATATACATATCTTTATTGTATCAAAATGTTAATATAGTGCACTTCACACAATATTCATACATTTAAAAACAATTAAAAAATGGGGCACAAACCCAAACAATCTCTCTCTGCCATGGTGACACTGTGCATAATGCAATGTGCAAAAGTATATATATATATATATATATATATATATATATATATATACACACAAAATAGTAATAAATGTAGCCTCCTATAATATACCAGAAATGCTAATCTAAATCCTCAGAGGGCTCTATGAATGAGCCCTAATCGGATAGAACCCGGGTTCAGTACTGTTGTGATAAGAGACAGCTATAATCTGTCATAAGTGAATGACAAAAACAATAAACCTGAAATACAACACGCTCTTAGTAATATAAACCGTGATCAGTTATGCAATCCCAATATGACAATAATACTACATGAGGAAAGGGATAGGCAGGACCAGTGAATATAACAAGGGAAAAGCCCGTAGTGAAAAAGAAAGACCAATACTTAGCCCAGAGTGATGAAGATGGAGGCGGGCACAGCGGAGGCAGAGAGAGGCAGAAGGTCCCCTCAACCGGACCAACTAGTTTCGCGGGTGTAACCCCGCTTTTTCAAGATGCGAGGGAGACCGCTGTTTAGCCGGAAGCTGCGTGTATCAGCATGTATGCAGAGAGAAGAGACAGACCAGCGGCGAGAGAGCAGCGCTTGGAGCCAGGCAGGTGAGTTGCAAACAGCGCTTCCCGGCTGCTCGCTCTGCATCTGAGGGGGGAGCACGGAGGGCGCCCGGGAGAGGAGAGGGAGGGGTCGGGCTGCCCTCCCCACGGCTCCGGCTCCCCCCTCCATTATAGGGGACAGCTAGCTATCTAACCTATCCTGGGGGCACCTACCTAATCTAACCTACGCTGGGGGGCACCTACCTAATCTAACCTATACTGGGGGGCAGCTACCTATCTAACCTATACTGGGGGGCAGCTACCTATCTAACCTATACTGGGGGGCACCTACCTAATCTAACATACACTGGGGGGCACCTACCTAATCTAACCTACACTGGGGGGCACCTACCTAATCTAACCTACACTGGGGGGCACCTACCTAATCTAACCTACACTGGGGGGCAGCTACCTAATCTTACCTACACTGGGGGGCACCTACCTAATCTAACCTACACTGGGGGGCAGCTACCTAATCTAACCTACACTGGGGGGCAGCTACCTATCTAACCTACACTGGGGGGGCAGCTACCTATCTAATCTACACTGGGGGGCAGCTACCTATATAACCTACACTGGGGGGCAGCTACCTATCTAACCTACACTGGGGGGCAGCTACCTATCTAACCTACACTGGGGGGCAGCTACCTATCTAATCTATACTGGGGGGGCAGCTACCTAATCTAACCTACGCTGGGGGGGCACCTACCTAATCTAACCTACGCTGGGGGGGGCAGCTACCTATCTAACCTACACTGGGGGGGCAGCTACCTAATCTAACCTACACTGGGGGGCATCTACCTAATCTAACCTATACTGGGGGGGCAGCTACCTATCTAACCTATACTGGGGGCACTTATTTAACCTGTATTGGGGGCACCTACCTAGCTAGCCTATGCAGGTGGCCACTATACTGGCTACCTATATTGCAGGCACCTACCTAAATAACCTATACTGGGGGCACCTACCTATCTAACCTATGCTGCTGGCAACTATTCTGGCTACCTATATTAGAGGCACCCACCTAGCTAACCTGTACTGGGGCACCTACCTATCTAACTTATACCGGGGGCGCCTGCCTATCTAACCTATACTGGGGGCAACTATACTGGCTACCTATACTGGAGGCACCTACCTGGCTAACCTACAGCGGGGGCAACTATACTGGCTCACCTATGCCTGGCTACCTATACTGGGGTACCTATTCTTGGCTACCTATACTGGGGGGACCTATACTAAGTGCAACTAGACCTGGCTAACCTATACTGCGGGTACCCATACCTGCGCAATTTTTACACCCTCGCCCTGGGTGCATTTTAGCCTAGAAACTGCACTGACCTGCCCCATGACTAAGTCGGTCCCCACACAGCATCTCTGCCTGCAGGCCGCTTGACTGCCTTCTCCGCCACCACCAACAGGGTCCAGAACTCCAGGCGGATTCCTGAATTTTTAAAGCCACTGTTAGCAGTGGCCGCTATAATAATTTTTCTGATGCGTGTACATGCCTGCCTAATTTTTCTGGCTGCACTGCAGCTGCAACAACAAAACAAAAGGCATGTACATGTGCCAATTCCCCTTCGTGATCGTTACCTTGCCGCGGTGAAGGGGCTTGCGTATCACAATGAAGCAATGACCGCCGGCTATATGAGAGTCTTGGGGGGGGGGATGGGGCACACCCAAGATAATAAGGTTGTTGCTTTATTGTGGACAGATCAAATTTGATCAGCTGGACAGTCACTGTTCTGTCATTGAGCTACCAAGCCGCCATCACCTGCACTCGCAGCATGGTGCGCACCAGTCCAGCACGGCCGTCACTACACAAACTGCTGTGTGAGGTGCGTTACACAGTGAGTTTGGTGTGTCAGTGTGAAGCAGTACACTAATTACACTCCCTGATTGATGTATACACATGCAAGATGTTTTAAAGCACTTTAGGCCTCCAATTTAGCATGCAATGTGATTTCTGCCCTTAAAACGCTGCTGTGCGTCAAATTCAGATTTTTCCCGGGGACTTTTGGCGTGTATCCCACTCCCCCATGCAAAAACTCAGATGTTAGATCCCTTGAAACCTATTTTCCATCACTTTTGTGGCCAGCATAAATGTTTCTAACTTTCGAAGTTCGCCTCCCCATTGAAGTCTGTTGTGGTTCACAAAAGTTCCCACAAACCGAACTTTTTTGCGGAGGTTCGCATTCGAGGTTTGCGAACCAAAAATCGGAGGTTCAAGCAGGGCCGGGCCGAGGCATAGGCTGGAGAGGCTCCAGCCTCAGGGCGCAGTGTAGGAGGGGGCGCACAATTCATTCAGCTGTCATTCCTAATTGTGTATGAAGCAAAAAGAAATAAGAAAAGGGGATACCTAGCAGTAACTGCAAGCCAGACAACTAGATATTAGGGTGTTGGGGAGGTTGTGGGCCCTGTAGCCCTCTTAGTCTAATAGAAATCAGTGTGTGACAGCTGGGGTGGGAGGGATGGAGGGGCGCACTTTGGTGTCTCAGCCTTGGGTGCTGGAGGACCTTGTCCCGGCTCTGGGTTCAAGCCATCTCTAAAGAGGGGTCAGGTCTACTCTCCCCACCTGCTATTACAGTGGTTGCCTTTAATGTAACCGCTTTGTGAGTACATGTCATTTATATTTCATCCCATATTACCAGTACATACTACACTATATTTGGCTCTTGGTGTCCCTATATTTGTCCATGGGTCTCATGGTGGTAAGGAAGATACCAGTAAAACAGTAAAGAGGAAGACCAGCCAGAGCCTAGCTTAGGAGGGCAGTATATACTCTAGTTTTTTTCCTATTGGTGATTTTTTGTTATACTCTGTAGTCCTGGTTTAAAAAGGAACTCTACAAAATTGCAAACAATGTTAAAAGTTGATATCTTTGCACATTTGCTCATCTGCTATATCTTGCATTTTCCTGCGTAAGTTACTGAAAAATAAATATGGCTGCACTTCCTGATTTTGGCATGACAGTGGGAGTTCTTTACTGTGAAATACTCCATTCACTATAATGTGATTCCCATCAGAACTACAGACACCAATCAGCATTGTCAGAATAGCCAGCTAACCCTTACTGCTAGGCATTATGGGAATTGTTGTCCTGTGTCCAATAAGTGGATGTGGTGCAAAGCAACATCAATCTCTCTCGCTGGCCTTGCTGCTACTAAGTATAGTATACTGGGACTTGGATGATGATGCCATCAAAGTATTCAGTTAGAGAACTAATAAACTTGAAAGCAGATGACTCCACCCCCCCCACCCCCCACCACCGAGGAAAGAAAAAAAAGGTAAGACGATCTTACCTGACAAAATTTGAGTATCACCTCATCAAACAGGTAATTTATTGAGACACAAAAATTGACTATGCATTTCGTCAGTCAGACCCACGGTCAGTACATAATGCCTAGGAATAACTAAGTCAAACACAGCTCGGTGCAAGTAGAAGGAGGCTCAGGATTGTTTTCTGTTTTAAGAATTTAACTCAAACACTCACAATTAGAGATAAACCGTTAATTGCTGATTAGTGATGGTCAGAATCAGCTAATTCAGATTACGCAAAATCTTGCATACATTTTCGCAGTTAAAGAGTGAAAATAATGTAGTTAAAAAAGGGCTTCATTTTTACCATAATTATGTATAAATGATTTAGTCAGTGTTTGCTCATTGTAAAATCTTTCATCTCCCAGATTTACATTCTGACATTACATGGTGACATTTTTACTGTGGGCAGGTTATGTAGCTGCTCCTAGCTGTTTTGGCTGTTAGAGACAGCTGTAAACAGCTAATTCCTGTCTGTGTGAACCATGTTACATTGTAACAAACTGCCAAAAGTACCGTGGTCCCAGAGCTTCTTGTGGGAGGGGTTTCAGCACAAAACCAGTCATACAGCGCCCCCTGATGGTCTGTTTGTGAAAAGCAGTATATTTCTCATGTAAAAGGGGGTATCAGCTACTGATTGGGATAAAGTTCAATTCTAGGTTGGGGTTTCTCTTTAAGCCCATGTGTAATTACGGTTTGTAAATTAAATTGATTTTCTGTAATCATTCGTAATTTTGCGTAATTTTCTCTTAATTTTGTGCTGAATTTAGCGGTGAATAACAAAGCCCCTATATATGCTATTGTCCCCAATATTGCTGCATATGGTAAAGAGAATAGTGGGTACAAGTCAGAATTTTCCCAAAAGACCTTGTAGCTTTTGAGAAAATCGATTTTAAAAATGCAAAGGAAAATGGTGTCTAACCACTTCACCACTTGAGCACCAGAGCAATTTTCAGTGCTCCTTCCATTCATTCATCTATATCTTTATCATTACTTATCACAATGAAATGAACTATATCTTGTTTTTTTCGCCACCAATTAGGCTTTCTTTAAGTGGGACATTATGCCAAGAATTATTTTATTCTAAATGTGTTTTAATGGAAAAATAGGAAAAAATGTGGGAAAAAATTTATTATTTATCAGTTTTCGGCCGTTATAGTTTTTAAATAATGTATGCTACTGTAATTAAAACCCATGAAATTTATTTGCCTGTTTGTCCCGGTTATAAAACCATTTAAATTATGTCCCTATCACAATGTTTGGCGCCAATATTTTATTTGAAAATAAAGGTGCATTTTTTTCAGTTTTGCATTTATCCCTAATTACAAGCCCATCATTTATAAAGTAACCGTGTTATACCCTCTTGACATAAATATTTAAAAAGTTCAGTCCCTAAGGTAACTATTTATGTATTTTTTTAATTGTATTATTATTATTTTATTTTTTTAATTACAAAAAAATAATAATTGGGGAGTGTGGGAGGTAATTAGTTAATTTTTAATGTATAACTACTGTATTTGTATATGAAAAATGCTTTAGGGTGTATTTTTACTATTTAGTCACAAGATGGCCACAGTAAGTTTTGGTTTATGCGACCTGCAAGGGTACAAGAAGTACGCTTGCAGGAAGTTCAGGGAGACTGGGCAACTTTTTTTTCACAATGATCGTGCTGCTTCTCGTAGAAGCAGCTGATCATTGCGGGGGCTTAGATCAACGAACGGGAAAGGTTTTTCCTGTTCATTGATCTCCGGGCAAGCGGGCGGTGGCGTGCACGAGCGAGCGGGAGCGCGGACAGCGGCGGGAGCGGCGTCAGGTACGGATTTCTCCGTCCCTTGGTGGTAACAGGGTGGAAAAAGGGACGGAGAAATCTGTACCGCTGGGGGTAAAGTGGTTAAACTAAAAAAAAAGGACAGTTTAAAAAACATTTTCCTTTGCATTTTTAAAATAAATTTTCTTAAAAAACTACAAGGTCTTTTTGAAAAATATTTTTGACTTGAACCCACTGTTCTCCTTAACCTCCTTAGCGGTATGCCTGACACTGTGTCCGGCATATTGCTCTCTGGTCCCAGAAGTCCCCCATGCATAATGAATGCAATCAAATGGCTGTAAAATGTTTAGCTAGCACTAGGCTAGCTAGTACAAGTGTCCAGCTCCCCCTGATTGCTGCTGATCCCCCCCCCCACCTCCCGTTATTACATTACCCAGCTTGGATCCAGCGATCGCGCAGCCTCCCTTCACAGCTTTGGTCTCCCTATGGGGAGGATCGGGTCTGCGTATGACGTCGGCGACGTCATGTACGATCCTCCCCATAGTGGTAATCCTGGAGCTGTCCGGGGAGGCTGCGCAACCGCTGGATCAAGGCTGGGTAATGTATAAACGGGGGATCGGCAGGGAGCGGGGGGGGGGTGCCGGACACTTGTACTAGCTAGCCTAGTGCTAGCTAAACGTTTTACACCCATTTGATCGCATTAATTACCTTGGGGACACAAACTGGCAAAACCTCCTGAGCGGCGTAACGCTCAGGAGGTTAACAGCAATTTTGGTGGCAATAGCATGTATGGGTGCTTTACTATTAATTGAAACATTCAGCCCAAAATTACACAAAAATGACAAAAAATTATGAATGATTACAATTAAAAATTATTTAAGGATTTTTCCCAAAATGTGGATGCAAATTAACGTCTATGCAGAACTTGTGCTGATGTCTATTGCTGATTTTGCAAAGCTGAAACAAATTTGGTTGCAATTTATATGCAAACTGAGATAACACCATACATAATTACATTCAATTTTGATTGGTCCAATTTCAATCTGCGTACAAATTGGAAAAATCACTGATCGTCTTTACTCGCTTTTCACAAATCCATAGTTTTTTCTCATAGTCTAGTCAGTGAGTCCAGCAGTTCCTGATCCTCAAGCAATGCCGTGAGTACTTTTACTGCATTAAATTCTAAAACTACTAAAACAAAAACTTTACAATGCTGACAAGATGCACTTTTCTGGCAACAGCGGCCGGCATATCTTCATTTCCAAAAACTCACGGCCATAAAACAGTTACTATGAAAGCACTTTGCCTGCTCATACATGTATAATACCTCTCTTAAGATATTGCTCCCATCCCTGCTCTTCCGCACGCAGCCTAATGCGCATATTGCTTCTATGGTACGGCAGGGGGAACTTCCATCACCCCGACCGTTTGCAACAATAAGATATACAAAAGAGAAAACACAAGGGCAGGATTAATAATAATTTTACCCTTGTGCCTCCTGCCTTGTTATCGTCTACAGCCTTCTTTCCGGGATACCGTGCGCGCCTACTAAACCAACGCGTTTCGACAAGTTTGTCTGAGCCTGCTATGAATGCGGGGATCTCATATGTTCAGTGTTGATTAGAAAGCATTACTTCTATTGTCCTTTTGGGCTTTACATAGGCAATAAAAGCACTTGCCCTGATTTGAAACCAGCAGACACCGGGAGGATTTGCTGATTGCTAATGAGAAAGCGAGGCCTTGCTAGTGCCACTGGGGGAATGGCTTGCTGGGGTCTGTAGATTACGCCAGTTAATATGGACTGCATGCCTACTGTACTTGGCAATTGGCATGGCGTTAAAGCACAATGCAATAACTTTATTGAAGCATCAGCAAAAGGATTTTTTTCGTAATAGTCTTTTAAAGTTCATTTCTGAAGTTATTGTTCGTATGGGTGGGAGCTAAGCGTAACTTTGATATTGGCTGTCTCAACTCAACTTTGAAAACATCTCGGGAAAATAGCAAAAATATCTGACACCTGTTGAAACATGTTGCTCCTGATTAATGTACGTCACTTTTGTTTGGAGTAAAACTATCTGTGAGATATTAATGTGCCTATTAGTAATGAGCGCAGATTTCCCATAGACTAAATTTCGCATTAAAAGTCGCAATTACGATGCAAAATCTTAATGGGAAATTTCGGGGAAGGTATCGTAATTTATTTTTGTCTGTAATTGTGATTACTTATAATTTCGCATAATTTTTGCATCATTTTCTGCAGACTTTAGCAGTTAATAGCAAAGCTCACATACATGCTATATTGCCACCAAAATTGCTACATATGTTAAACGGATACTTAAACCTTGCATAAAAAAATTCAGTTTTACTCATCTGGGGCTTCTACCAGCCCCCTGCAGCCTTCCAGTGCCCTCACAGTCACTTGCGGATCCTCCTGTCTGCCGCCGCCAGGTAGTTTTGGTTTTGGCTGACAGGCTCGCTGTGCCTGCGCAGGCCTGGCCACCCTTCTCCTTCTTCACATTCCCGTCCGCAATAGCATCGTGCGCAGGTGCAGGACGCCATTGCGGACAGAAACACGAAGAATACATCAAAAGGTTGTGGCAGGGCACTCCGTCAAAATAATGCTGGGTGCTTGATACTGTGACATAGGCAATGTCTCCTTCAAATCAGCAATCCAATGTATCAGCACACCACTCCAATTAATCACGCTCTTTTATTGAGCCATGTATGTCCACAAGGATAATCAGCCGACATTATCAAGGGGGACCCTGCGCGGCCCCCGAAACAATTGTCGGCTGATTATCCTTGTGGACATACATGGCTCAATAAAAGAGCGTGATTAATTTGGAGTGGTGTGCTGATACATTGGATTGCAGAAACACGAAGAAGGCTACGCGTAGCCAGGCATGTCGGGCCTTTTGGCGAAACAAAACTAGCTGGGGACTGGAGGATCTGTGAGTGACTGCTAGGGCAAGCGACGGCTGCAGGGGGCTGGTAGAAGCTCCAAGTGAGTAAAACTGATTTTTTTTATGCCAGGCTTAAGTATCCCTTTAAGAACGGTTATAGTGAGTAAAAGTCAAAACAATTTCAAAAAGACCTTGTCGTTTTTGAGAATATCGATTTTAGAAATGCAAAGGAAAAATGTTTTCTAAACTGTAATTACTACTTGGTCTGTATCCCTGGAACCCAGCAGTGTGCATTGTCCGTTGGATTGTCTGCCTTGGGACATTGCCACCAGCAGAGCCCACAGATTCACCAGGATGGCCTTGGTGGTGATCCTTGGATTCTTTTTCACCTCTCTCCCTCTCCTCCTTGCCAGCACAAGTGTCACTTTTGGATTCCGACCATGTCCTCTGAAATTTTCCACAGTGCAGAACATCTTGTATTTTTTAACAATACTTTGCACTATAGCCACTGGAACTTGAAAACATTTAGAAATGACCTCATAGCCCTTTCCTGACTTGTGAGCAGCCACAAACACAAACAAACAAACACAAACACAGAACATTATATTGCGCTTTTCTCCTGGCGGACTCAAAGCGCCAGAGCTGCAGCCACTAGGACGCGCTCTATAGGCAGTAGCAGTGTTAGGAAGACTTGCCCATGGTCTCCTACTGAATAGGTGCTGGCTTACTGAACAGGCAGAGCCGAGATTCGAACCCAGGTCTCCTGTGTCAGAGGCAGAGCCCTTAACCATTACACCATCGAGCCACAATGCGCAGCTGCGGGTCCTCACTGAGTTCCTTTGTCTTAGCCATGACTGTCCACACACCAACTGCAGAGAGCTGCTGTTTTTCACCTGTTGAGTTAATTAAAACAGCTTTTCCCAATTGATCAGGGTAATTAGTATGCTTTAGAACAGCGTGGAATATTTGGAATGGTATAGAACTTTGGATTTTCCCACAGACTGTGACAGTTTGTGGAAGGTATGAATATTTTTGGACTGGACACTCAAGCTGAGAAATGTTTTTTTTTCTCCACAATAATGCCTCTTGTACATTGTCTTATTATCTTTTGGGAGACACCTATGTCATTTCCTGTCTAAAAAATTACTTGCTGGTTAAATAAAAGTTATTTTAAGTCAACATTTGCCAGGGGTATGAATAATTATGGGCAGCACTGTATGTTACAGCTAAAGACAGAAGTCAGCCAAAGTGGGAACTGGCCAGGCATTTCTCAATGTATAGTAGTTGTAACATCATCGGCCAACGTCCACCATTGGCCGGCCAGTGTGCAAAATGACTTTTAGGTGCATGTCACCTTTTTGGCTGGTGTTATGACAATTTCTTGTTCATGACAGAATCTGAAGAGGTGGGAAGGTTAGGGTTCAGCCGAAGAGGGGGAGGGTTAGTGGTAGGCCTATACACTGATCGATTTTCCTATTTGACTCCTTGCAGGAGTCCAATGAAGGCATGAAGTTGTAATCATGCTGCCCACCCATGAGTTCCTCCTTTAAGCTGCATGGTGCAAAACAGGTAATGGTAGTGACATATCCTCATGTGATCCATTGATAAAACTTTCACTGGACCAGATCATGTGATCATCATGTTTTACATTTGCTTCAGCGTCTCTCCAGCTGACCTGTAGATATTTGCCCTCCTAGAAGGCTATCAATAACCTACAATCCTTTCCCAAGAAACAGCAATGGTCATGTGACCATCCGTTCTCCTCCTTGTACTGCTGCTCATCATCCCTCTAAATCACAATGGAGGAGAAGGGAGTGGTCTGTCATTAAGCCTGCTGTCATTGGGTACAATGGGAAGGTGTGGCTCAACAAGGAAAAGGTATGATCAAAAGGTGTCAGCTAAAAGTCATCTCTGAATCTGCCACAGAGACAGCGCTTACCATTTTCAACTGAGAAGGAGCAAATTATGGCATTTACAAAGTTGTTTTTGAAGCACAAGTGTTTTTGTGGGAGGGGGAAATGGAATTGAGGAAATCTTAAGCTAGGCAGGCTTTAATCATTACTTTAACAAAATGGAGATGACACACCATTGTCTTCAATCAGAATATCTGTATTAGCAGTATACCTGCTACACCTGAGGAAGGGCTACTCCCGAAACATGTTGTGTGCCTCTGTATGCTCTCTATGCTGCTAATACAGATATTCTGATTGAAGCCAACGGTGTGGCGTCTCCATTTTGTTGAAGTTACCGGTTATAGTACGGGAGTGGTGTACCTGCAGGAGTCTGGCAGAGGCATCCAGGTCTTAAGCTATAGACCTGAAGTGGTAAGATGAGTGTTTTTGTCCACCACTACACCACTTTAATCATTACTTGCAGGGGTAGACCTACCATAAAGCCACCTGAATCACGTGATTCAGGTGGCAAAATCTAGGAGGCGGTGTTTGGACAGAAAGTTTGGGCCATCTGGCACCTGCCTCCTCTCCACTCTTCTTCCCGCCATCCTGGCACACACACTATCGTCCTTATTCACGCACGCATGCCAGAATCCCCGTCATCATTAGACTGGTGGCACCTGCCACCCTTCCCTATGACATCATACGCAGGTGAAGTGTCGATATATATGCCTCTTATTGAAGCATGGTACAGTAAAATCCCATCACCGGCAAGAGGTCACCATGGCCAGTCAGCCACATCCTCCAAAGTTTTGCTTCAGGCAGCAAAAAAGTCTAGAGCCGTCCCTGATTACTTGCCCGTTTAGTTGTCCATGAAACTGGGAAAATGTCTTCTGAGCTCCACATATGAATACAAACTCATCGAAGACCATTTTTCAGTGCCTAAAAAATCCAGCCAAAGCCTTTTGTTTTTCTGTAGAAAAAAATAATAATTTTGCTGTCTCCAGCCATACTGAGCCGTTGTAAATGCTATTTAGGATTGTGCTTGAGGGCATTGATGGAGGACGCTGTCAGAGGCATTCAACAAATATATGCAGGGCTGACTTTTTGGGATATTTAAGTCAAGTCGGAGCTAAAAGTTAACATAGGTGATTTGACTCGTGGGCTGCTGGGGGCACAACCCTTAAACCTAAGGGTTACTGCTGTCAAAGTAAGACCTTTCTCCCGCTGTCACATTTCTCACCGACCAGAAAACAAAAATTCCCCCCAGCCTGCAACATTTAGTGTGCAAAGACCGCTCCTCAACATTTCTCGGCAGTGGAAAGCAGGAGAGGAACTGGTGACCTTCCATTTATGTGACAGCGCCGGGGTCCCAGGAGCCAACAACGCATCCTCTGATATTTGGAAAAGTGTCATGTTCTCCCGATATAGGAAACTGTCATATCACTGTTGTCACAAAATAAAACACTTCTTACAGCTATGATTTTCCTTGTTTGTTACAACATGTGACCTAAGCAATCGACTCTCTCGTCTCCCCCCACCTCCCGCCTTATATTATTATATAGCTTAGAGCGGTTTTTATGAGATTTAAATAGGTTTTGTATTGACACCTGAAGCTATATGAATGATGTCGTGTACTACAAGCTGCTGAGAAGACAGGGGAACATTTATGGATGTTCTGTTGTGTCAGAGGCAGCCGAGAAGAAGAAAAGAGAACTCAGAGGTAGTTGGAACATAACATTTAAAGCTGAGCTCCACAAAAAGAATAAATAACATACACACACACACTGATCTTGGACCCTCCATTAAACATTAAAAAATACAGAATCAAAACAGAAAAAAGACAACACCTTAACCACTTCCCAACTGAGGGGTTTTACCCCTTCAGCATCCGAGCAATTTTCTCCTTTCAGCGCTCCTTACATTCATTTGCCTATAACTTTATCATTACTTATCACAATAAAATGAACTATATCTTGTTTTTTTCACCACCAATTAGGCTTTCTTTAGGTGGGAAACTATGCCAAGAATTATTTTATTCTAAATGTGTTTTAATGGGAAAATAGGAAAACATTTGGAAAAAAAACATTATTTTTCAGTTTTCCGCCATTATAGTTTTTAAATAATGCATGCTACTGTAATTAAAATCCATGAAATGTATTTTCCCATTTGTCCCGGTTATAAAACCGTTTAAATTATGTCCCTATCACAATGTTTGGCGCCAATATTTTATTTGGAAATAAAGGTGCATTTTTTTCAGTTTGGCGTCCATCCCTAATTACAAGCCCATAGTTTATAAAGTAACAGTGTTGTACCCTCCTGACATAAATATTTAAAAAGTTCAGTCCCTAAGGTAACTATTTATGTATTTTTTTTAATTGTAAATTTTTTAATTTTTTCTTAATTACAAAAAAAAAATGGGGAGTGTGGGAGGTAATGAGTTAATTTTTTGTGTATAAGTAATGTATTTGTATGTGAAAAATGCTTTAGGGTGTAGTTTTACTATTTGGCCACAAGGTGGCAACAGTAACTTTTTGTTTAATGCGACCTCCAAGCGTCCTGCCGGACGCTTGGAGGAAGTACTAGGAGGCTGGGAAAGTTGTTGTTTTTGCACAATGATCGCGCTGCTTATCGGAGAAGCAGCAGATCATTGCGGGGCTTAGATCAACGAACGGGAATGGATTTTCCCGTTCATTGATCTCCGGGCGAGCGGCCGGCGGCGTGTTTACGAGCGGGAGTGCGGACAGCGGCGGTAGCGGCGGGGGGGGGTGCGTATATCTACTCTCCGGGCGGGGAACTCAAGTCCAAAGAAGCGTAGATATACTGTACCCGGGTGGAGAAGTGGTTAAAGACATGGAGGCGCTCATGCTTGCTACACAGCCATAGCAGTAAAGGCACAGTTTTTTCCCCTGACCTGAGGAAGCTAGTATGCACCCGCGAAATGCGTTGTCAATATTATGTGCTCAGATGAAAGACCTTTTTTTCAATAAACTGGTCCAAATTCTTCAAGAGAGGTAATATTGCCTCTCTGATTATAAGATCAACAGCTTATTAGCCTGTCTTTAACGCATTGGGTGCCTCCATACCTGTTTTAAAGAGAAACCATGACCCAGGATTGAACTTCATCCCAATCAGTAGCTGATTCCCCCTTTCCCATGAGAAATCTTTACCTTTTCTCTAATAGATCATCAGGGAGGGTCTGTGTGACTGATATTGTGGTGAAACCCCTCCCACAGTGTGATGTCACGACATGGAGTTTGAACTGTCTGTGAACCTTGTTGCATTGTGCATAGAACGCTCAGTAAATGAACATTCCATACAGATCACCTAAAAAAAAAAAAATGTCACCACAAGGTATACATTTCAGAATTTAAAGGGAGAGGAAAGATTTTACAATGGGAAAACACTGACTAAATAATATATAAATTATTTTTTGTATTCATTATGTAATTTTCACTACAGGTCCTCTTTAAGGCCCATGCACACGCTCAATTAATGTCACCTGACAGAGATCAGGAGCTGATCCCCCGGACAACATTGCAGGACTGAGGCTGTACAGACGCGTTGTTCGCTAGCAAGCGGCATTCTCTGTTCTATGCAGGGGGTTTGAGTGGCCCGGGAGAGGCGTTGCCTGGTGGGGGAGAACAATGCTCCAAAGTGATCCTCTAGGACAGATCGCTGGTTGGATGAGGGGAATTGGTGATTGCCTTACACACGATGGATTCTCAGCAGAGACAGTTATTGGTTGTCTCCGCCAAGATTCATCTGGCATTTCTAAGGGCCATGAAAAACCCCAGTGTGAAGAAGGAGAACTAGCTGGAACTCTTCAGGAACATAATGCTGCTATTCAACCTTACTACTGCTTAGGCTGCCACGCAGTGTTCCTCCCAATTTCCTCTTAGGGAGGAGCATGGATAAGGCCCACCCACTGCTCTCTATGTTGGGGACCATGGTGGCTGCCTTTCCTCCCTCTTTATGTCCTCTATGAGAAGGGGAATGGCTAATTATACCACTCTTCTCCCTTTGCCGCTTCTTCCTCTTCTTGATCTTCTCAGTGGGAAGCAGTGAATAGGCTACCACTAATCCCTCCCACCCCAGTTTTTCTCTGGGAGGGGCATAGCTAAAGCCGACACTCCCTTCTGCTGTTCTCTATGTTAAGGAGCATGGCTTAGGGGGTCACCCATTCTCCCTGTATGGCATAGGGTGTGGCTATGGTTCCTACTCATCCTCCCTCTCATTGTTCTCTATTGGATAGTATATGGCTAAAGCAATCACCCATCCTCTCTTATGATGCTCTCTATGAAAAAAGACTATGGATAAGGCTGTCTGTCACTCATCCTTCTTCCCTCTGTTCTTTATGAGAGGAGGGCATACAGATGTCACAGGGACGTAGCGGACAGCACTTTCCCCTTGCAGTGCTTGGTCTCTGGTTCGAATCCCACCCAGGGCGCTATCTCCATGGAGTTTGTATGTTTTATGCCAATACAAGGATATGTATAAAAGATACTGAAGAAACTCAAAAAAGGTTAATATACAAAAATACAAAAAGTCTTTTTTGAAGACAAAAGTCGTGCAAAATATTCATAAAAGGTATCCTTCAAAGAGCATATTCCATAGCCGAGGATGGCGAACATACAGCAGTGATTAACATCAAGATTACGGACTGGAAAGAACAAAAAAACACAGGACACCGGGAGCCCGATATCGCGTAATACCGTCACAGTGTTTGGATTAAGGTCATAAAAATTATTATACTCACAAAAGTGGGTTGCTTAAGACGGCAACCACTCTCAGCACATGTGGAGAAGTACTGTCTCCACTCGGCCTTTAGGTCGCTGCTCCTGGAAAAAGGTGTCCTGTGTAACAGGAGCACCGCCCTAACGCATAGGGTGTAGAGATTGAGCAATAACTGTACTCGGAGGCGCCCTTTAGGTATGCACAATTTTTGCCGTATAATACAGATTCAGAAGGTAACGGTATGGGCGCCCAGGATACTCTGCTCTTAACCATAACACGATTACTTGACCTGAGGAAGCGGCTTTACGGTCGCGAAACGCGTTGTCCGAGTGCTAAATAAATGATTGAATCTTATATCGGTTTGAAACTCTTCATTTAAGGTAGGATTTCATACCGTTACCTTCTGAATCCGTATTATACGGCAAAAATTGTGAATACCTAAAGGGCGCCTCCGAATACAGTTATTGCTCAACATCAAGATTAGTGCAATTGTAAGTATTGAGGTGTCAATGTCGACATGTTTCGGGATAGACCCTTCATCAGGCCTCCACATATAAAGTCAAATCTAGATAATTACTGCATGATCTTAACCTGCTGAGCGGTCTGGACGAGCTCAGCTCGTCCAGTACCGCCGGAGCCTGCCGCTCAGGCCCTGCTGGGCCGATTTGGCTCAAATAAAAAGCAGCACACGCACTTTGCCAGCCGCGTGTGCTACCTGATCGCCGCTGCAGCGCGGCGATCCGCCGCATGCAGCGGCAAAAGAAGGTCCCCCCAGCCGCCTGAGCCCAGCGTAGCCGGAACAAAAAGTTCCGGCCAGCGCTAAGGGCTGGATCGGAGGCGGCTGACGTCAGGACGTCGGCTGACGTCCATGACGTCACTCCGCTCGTCGCCATGGCGACGAGGTAAGCGAAACACGGAAGGCCGCTCATGGCGGCCTTCCGTGTTACTTCTGGCCGCCGGAGGCGATCGGAAGAACGCCTCTGGAGCGCCCTCTAGTGGGCTTTCATGCAGCCAACTTTCAGTTGGCTGCATGAAATAGTTTTTTTTTATTAAAAAAAAACCCTCCCGCAGCCTCCCTGGCGATCTTAGTAGAACGCCAGGGAGGTTAAATAACATCTGGACAACATGAAGCCAGGTAAGACCACTAGTCCTTTTTTCATACACAGAGACCGCACGGAGCAAGGGCTAGAGGAGAGTGGTGCTCTCCTCTCACCACTCTCCTCTGCTCCTTAAATGCCTTCCTCCCTCCTTTCCTATACAACTTGATACTGAGGGTATTTCTGGTTACCTAACACTAAGGGGCAACTGTGGGCACCTATGATGGGCAAGAGAGGTGCCCACAGCTGGAACAGCCAGCACACTTGCAGTGCGGTTCGGTCAGGAGTTTGTAGGCTCATGGAGGGTGAAGCAGGTAGAAAGGCAGTTGGCACTGCAGCAGTATGTAGTCAGCATGGAAGGGGATTAGGCAGGTAGAACACACCTCACCCACAGTGTTGTAACTTGCATGCTCTGATCCAAGGGAAGTACATACATGGAAGAAGGACAAGGAGCAGGAATGATCGGCACTGCAACGTACATTTATTCTTCAAAAAGTGAGGCACAGTCCGAATGCATAAATACAAAACACTAGTGCAGCATACATGGACATACCGGTGCTCAGAGGTGTGATGCCACGGTGGGTGCTGCCTACAGACGAGCAGTGCCCAACACCCACCGTCACCAACACACCTCTGAGCACCGGTATGTCCATGTATGCTGCAAGATGTCAATCATAAAGCCAAAATGTGTTTCCCGCATTGACAAAATGTTTTAATGGGTCACGCCCACCTCATGAAAAAAAGTGCCGGAGTAGATGAAGTGAGAGTGTCCTGCAAAATACGCTGCCACAAGTGCAATCAATTTTGGATTCTTTCTTGCAGCCATGTAGAGCGGGCGACAGGGAGCTATAATAGTTACCTATTCGGATGGCTGGATCAGCTTCTCCTCACCTCCACCACGGCGGCACTGCACTCCCAACACCCTCTTCCCTCTCCCACCGCCAGGTGGTGCTGTAACGCTGACACTACCCTCTGGGTTACGACCACATGGCATATCATGTGATCAGGAGCCAGAAGAGTGTGTAGGGAGTAGAGATGGCCCAAACCTCCGATTTTCGGTTCGCGAACCAGGTTCGCGAACTTCCGCCAAAAGTTTGGTTCGAACCGCAATAGACTTCAATGGGGAGGCGAACTTTGAAAAATATAAACACTTATGCTGGCCACAAAAGTGATGGAAAAGATGTTTCAAGGGGTCTAACACCTGGAGGGGGCATGGCGGAGTGGGATAGATGCCAAAAGTCCCGGGGTGCTTTTTTAGCAATAAGAATCAGCAAGGAGCATGCTAAGAAGCCTACAAGATCCTAACAAATCTTTCCCTATGAGAGAGTCTGCAGTAGCTGTCCCTTCTCTATTCACTGCAGGCACACGAGTGAGTAAAATGGCCGGCGATGCCTGCCTTTTATAAGGGGGGTAGTGGCTCCAGGAGGGAGTGTAGCCTGATTGGCTACAATGTGCCTGCCGACTGTGATGTAGAGGGTCAAAGTTGACCCTAATGGTGCACTATGGGGGCCAATCGAACTTCTGGTAAAGCTTGCGGTTCTACAGGATCCTGAACCCCCGGAAGTTCACCTGGAACCGTTCACCGGCGAACTGTTCGGGCCATCTCTAGTAGGGGAGTACACGGTGGAGGTGTGGAGAAGCCAATCCAGCTGTCCGGACAGGTAACTAACTATAACAGCTCCATGTCACCCGCTCAACCCGCAACACACTACCCACAACCCAAAACATAAATAGGCAACCAAACTTGACCCATATTTGGTAACTGGTAATTGGTAACCCACAAGTACCTTCGGGTACCTGACCCATTGCAGGCCTCTACTTCATATATTTTAAATGGTGAACGAGTTCAAGTTTTGTACAGTTTTACTTTATTTTTGCTTTGTTTTGAAGAAAGATTGGTTTGTAAAGGTTTCAAGCTCTAACAGGGTCACTTTAAAACTTGAATAAAATATGAGGATTAAAGGCAAGGTATGAATCATTGGCTCCATCTGATAAAGTATATATTTCCCCTTCGTAGTCCTCTGATTTATCGCAGCACATTACAAAAACTGTGTTGGCTTTGACAGCCAATGTTTAAAGAAAGAGGATATTCCTTAATAAAATATTAAGCTCCAGTGTTTAATATAGTGTAAGAAGAGCTCCGGTTATCCGGCGAGATATGGTAAGTGACCCATCACGGGCTGAAAGCACGAGCCATGAATTATTTCCTATACCAAATAACTAATTCACATCTTTACTGTTCAATCCTATTAAGGTGAAAAGGCTCAAATGCTTTGCTCCTTAATTACTCGAAACATGCAAATTACAGGGCATGTACAGTTTCTATTACTATTCTAGTTATTTACTATATCCAGTACTATGGATACAATATATACATTTTTTGGGTAGCAGGCTAATGGACAATTTTGGTGCCGCATAGGCGCTAACGCAAAGATCGGGGCCCAAGGCACGGTATTAACGTTGGCTCCCCATTATGGTTCTTTTAGTAATTTGAGAAGGTAGAGGGGTCAGAGGATGTAGCAGTTGGGCTCCTAACACCCATTAGCGCCCCAGGCACCAGCCTAGATTGCCTTACGAATGATCCTGATCTGCCTATATCTGCCTATAATGTACTGTATTTTTTTTAACTATAAGGGTACGCTTCCACGTTGCGTTTTTGACGTGAAAATCGCGGCAACAAATCCGCATGCGGTTTCGTTACCGTTAGCATGCGGATTTTTACGCGGAATTGCTTGCAGTTTGCGCTATGCGATTTTAACCATGTCAATGCCGGCAAGCGTTGACAGGGGTTTTTCAGCAAAAATGCATACGGAAACACCGGGAAAACCGCAAGACTAATGCACTTGCGGTTTTCCTATTTAGTTACATTACCAATGATTCACGTGCGGGTGTGCAACGTGCAAATTCTGATGGTTCTGCCATCCAGATTTTTTCTGCAC